>NW_026057579.1:38810547-38823765 GCF_023721935.1 Panthera uncia
TAAGAAGCAGGGAGTTCTGGAGGAACCTTCCACTCTGTCGCCTTTAGTGTTTGTCGGTGGGCTGCAGGGTATAAGGAAATTGAGTTCCTTCTGCCATTTCCTTCTGCCTTTGTTCCCACCATGGAGGGTGATGTTGGGAGTCTATAGGTTCCTGGAGATTGGGCTATTGATAAGATTGCCTGTTCCTTGTAATTTACCAAGACATTTGTAAACTGATAGAGACCCAGGCCCTGCAGGACTGTGATCTCTGTCAGTTGGCCACTTGTTTTCCATCCTCTGCTTTGTCCTTGGTCACCAGGAGTGCCTGAGGAATGTCACACACATCCCACCTGCAGGGGGGCTGCTAGCCTGTGCTGGGCCCTCAGCCTGCCCTATGCTCCCTCATCACAAGGATCGTTTCGATCCGAATATTTTGAGAAACATCAGACCCAGGAGAAGCTCTACCCACAGAGCCGCATTTCCCTTTTGCAGCGAACTTAACGATGATCGGGGAAATCTCCGTTTGTCTCCGTCTCCGTGCTGGGTGAGAAGGATGATTCTAAATTATCAGAGATTCTTTTTTTTTTTTTTTTTTTTGTCCAATGTTTATTTATTTTTGAACGAGAGACAAAGCACAAGCCGAGGAGGGTTAGAGAGAGGGAGGGAGACACAGACTCCGAAGCAGGCTCCAGGCTCCGAGCCGTCAGCACAGAGCCCGACGCGGGGCTCGAATTCTCCAACCGAAAGATCACGACCTGAGCCGAAGTCAGACACTCAGCCGACGGAGCCGCCCAGGCGCCCCCAAATTTACCAGAGATTCTTATCAGTGCAGAATTCCCTGCGTGGCTCCTGTTGTTTAAGGTATACTTGTAACTTGTTTTTCTCTTGTTGGTCTGTCTTGTTGCCGCGGCCCCAGCCGAGAACATGAAGGGCTGAGGGAACATCATTCTTTCTCCCCTATTACGGAAACAGGCTACGTGCTCGAACCCCAGAACAATCAGGGTGAGTGGCCACTCCAACGGCGAGTCCAGGAAAGCACTACTTAAGGAGACGCGGGGTAAATTCTGCTGGGCCGCTGGATCCTTGTCGCAGACGGTGGCCCTGGTGCCCAGAGCCACTGAGATGTCATCAGACAGTGAGGCGGGCAGCCGACCCCAGGGAGACGCTGGCTCTGACCTCTCCACGCGTGGGGCCTGGCGTCCACGCCCACCAGGTGCTCCCGCATCCACAGCCCACGGTGCTTCCGGCTCCTGTCATTCCTTCTGGAACATTCCTCCGGTGACCGGGCAGGGAGGGGTGCAGAGCATTCCACCCAAACGCGGGAGGTCCACGCCAGCCAGCCCACCAGCTCCCGGTGTGGGGCACGGGCGAGTGAAAGCACGAGGCCTGATTCCCATCTCCCTCCGCCCCGGCACTCCTGTGTTCGTCCTTGTTTGCACGTCGGGGTGAAAACCCTTGTCAGGGCCGCGCAGGCCTCAGACCAAGCAGCTCGGGGGCCTGAGAGCCACCCTTGGAAGTGGGGTCAGGGCACCAGCATCGCCTTCCAGGCTCCCGTGGGGACACTTCCCTCCTCGCCGACTCCAAACACCACGTGCATGTAGGAAGCCAGTTCTCTCGTCCGTGGCCCTGTGGCAGGCTGGGGGGGGGGGGGGGGGGGGGGGCCCCCCCCCCCCCCCCCCCCCTGTGGGGGGGGGGGGGCTGTCTTCGGGGGGGGGGGGGGGGGGGGATGGCGGGGAGGGAGTAATGACGTTCGGTTCCTTCCAAAGGATCTGTCTTCGGGCCCATGAAGGGGAGCAGGGCACAGCACCCCAAAACGGGCCACCTCGGCCTGTAGGCTGTTTTGAGCTAAAGACGACCAAGACTCGACCGACTCAGGACGCCCGGTGCTGAATGCATGGGCCCAGGCGCCCCCCACACCGCCCGCCAGGCAGCGGCCACGTGCTGTCACCGTGGGCTACAAGGCCTCCCCGGTGTGGACGGCGGAGCGAGTCCAGACCAGGGACCTCACGAACGGAGGAGCCCACGGGGACGCGGGCCGAGTGCCACGCAGCCCACGTGAGGAGCCGCCCGGCCAAGCCGCACGCGCTCAGACGACAAGCAGGAAACCCGCCGGCAGAGCGCGTCGCTCGGCCACACGCCCGGCTGCCCTGACCTGAGTCTAAGCCAGCATATTCCGTCATCCGCCTCATTTTCGAAATTCAGATTAAAAAGAGCCTTTGGATGATCTGGTGTGAAGCATGGCATCGTGCTGATCTGAATGTGGAGGGAGCTTGGCTGGGGTAAGGGCAGGGTGCGGGGGGCGGGGGGGTCTCTTTGTCAAAAGGAGTGACCTTGACTTTGGAAAAACCCACCCTGGACCCATTTGTCCATGGAGTGACCTGGTTTTCTCAATAAAATGACGCCGCGTGGTCACAGTGGTGTCGTTTTGCCCACAGTGGGGGTGTGCCGACGGGCCTTGGAAGAAGGGGAGCACGTTTATCCAGAGATAAAACAGGGCCCGGGGCTGTGGTTCCTAAATAATCGTTCCAACAGAGCACAGAGTTACGACCGGTGGTACTATGACTTTTCTGAGGCTGTCGGGACAAAGTGACACAACTGGTGGGCTTAAAACAGCAAAAGCGTCTTCTCTCCCAGTTCTGGAGGCGGGAAGTCTGAGACCCAGGACGGCAGGCAGGGCAGTGCGCCCTCCACACCCCGAGGGCAGGTGCTTCCTGACTCTCCCTGCTTCTGGGGCCCCCAGGTGCTCGCAGACCCGCCTGCCCATCTCTGCCCCTCCGCTTCCACCCCTCCACGTTCATCATCCCAGGTCCCCTTAGTCCTGTGTGTCTCTTCTTATTAGGCGTACAGTCTCCGGGTGTCAGGGCCACCCCAGTGACCTTGTCTTGCCTTGATCATCTGCAAAGATCCTATTTCCCTGCAAGGTCGACTCACAGCTCCCGGGGTTAGGACTTCAACCTCTCTTTTGGGGGGACATGACTCAACATGATGAAAAGGAATGCCCATCCCTAATATGTATGGGGTCAATCTGTAGACTGGGGAGAAGAGCCTAAATTTATCAGTCCTACAGTTTATTAAGTGAAAAACTGGCTGGTGGTTTTGAAGGAATGCCTAACAATCGGAAGGATCTAGAGCTAGCTTAAATAAAGATTGACCTTTAAAAAAAGAATGGGCCAGAATTGCCTTGGGTGGCTCAGTCGGTTAAGCATCAACTTTGGCTCAGGTCATGATCTCATGGTTCTCGTGGGCTTGAGCCCTGCGTCTGGTTCTGTGCCGACAGCTCAGAGCCTGGACCCTGCTTCAGATTCTGTGTCTCCTCCCTCTGCCCCTTCCTTGTTCATGCTTGTCTGTCTGTCTGTCTCTGTCTCTCAAAAATAAATAAACATTAAAAAACAAAAACAAAACAAGAACAGTCTAGACTCTGGCTGAGCCCCAACATACCCGGGCCCGCTGGTGGGGTGGCAGTGACCTTGTATTGGCTTGCCCTTGTGAAGCCGTGTGCCCATGCGGTCTATCCCCGTGGACCATTTTATGAACAGTTATGCCTCCCGTCAGCATTGCTGCAGCCTGGGGCCCCGAGACTCCTGCCCTCTCTAGGGTGCACTTCCATAGAAAGGGGCCACACACAGATCAAGGAAAGTGCCAGCAGGAGTCTAAGCCCAGCCCCATGTTCTAAGAATTCTTGACCCTCTCCCAAAGGAAGGGCCGAGCAAGCAGTCCTAGGCTACCTGGTGGCTGTTGCAGGTGGGACCGGTGTGCTGGGGCTCGATGATGGGCTGGGAGGGGACACGTAAACCAGTCCCCACCCGAGTCTCCATTTGTGTGCTTGCTCTGGGCCACACAGAGCGAGGGGCAGGCCTCCCCCAGGGCTGTCCCAGACCCTTGCACTGCAGGTGGGGGTCCACAAGACCATGCTCGTGGTCAGCCATTTCCTAGGACTCGAAACTTAGAGAAGCTGTCACACACAGCTAAGGTTCGCTTCAGGGAAAAGACACACTGATTAAAAAAAAAACTTTTTTAATGTTTATTTATTTTTGAGAGAGAGCGTGTGAGCATGGGAGGGGAAGAGAGATGGAGACACAGAATCCGAAGCAGGCTCCAGGCTCCGAGCTGTCAGCCCAGAGCCCCACGCGGGACTGGAACTCATGAACTGTGAGATTGTGACCTGAGCCGAAGTCGGACGCTTAACCGACTGAGCCACCCAGGCACCCCGGAAAGGACAGGCACCCCGAAAGGACAGGCGCCCTGGAAAGGACACGCTGAAATCAGCAGCACGTAAAGGTGCGGGAGGCAGAGTCCAGGGAAGGCCAGCAGAAGAGCCCGCTCACGCCAGCCCATCCCCCACGCACAGCCAGGGCGCGGCTGTTCTCAGACCTGGAACAGCCCTCTGGGCCAAGGATGACCTCCCACGGCTGCTGGGTGACTTCGAACAACAGAAATGAATCTTCTCTCCGTTCTGGAGGACAGGAGTCCAAGATCAAGGTGTGGGCAGGGTCCCGCTCCCTCTGAAGGCTCCAGAGGTGGACCCTTCTTGCCTCTTCCAGCTGAGGTGTTACTGAGGTCACTGGGCTCCTGCGGGCAGTAGCTGCGCTGGGCCCCCCTCCCCCGGCCGCAGGGCGCTTCTGGGTGTCTTTGTTCCCGACACTTTCCTCTTTTTATAAGAGCAGGAGGCTTCACCCTGCTGGCCTCCAGCCTCACCCCAATCGCGTCTGCAGGACTCTATTCCCAAATAAGGTCACATCCTCAGGCAGCCATCCTAGGACCTGAACACGCCTCTCTTGGGGACACAGTGCAACCCCCACCAGCCTGCCAGGGTCTCCGTCCCAGGACAGCACCTGCCCAATGAAACACCATGAATTCATTGAAGGTGCGACGTGTAGCCCCAGCGTTTGTTGGGTCCGAAATCACCAACGTTATGTCCTTACTGCTCTGGCTGCAGAGACACTCTTAAATAAGCCACTGTGGAAATCCACAATAACTGCCTGGGAAATTGAAATGACACTGACCATTACTCTGACATCTTGTTTCTCGGATCAGAATGACAAGAAAAAACAATAGAAAAGCTTGAACCTCTGACTTACAAGGTGAACATTACGTCTCAGGTTTGGAGGCCAGGCCATGGAGAAAAGCTAACTCTTGGCAAAAATCTCTTTGTATTAATGTCTTTGTTCCCCAGTAGTTCAGATGGTATACTCTCAAAATACGCTCAGGCTCCAATCCACGTAGCTCCAGAGACACAATTATCAGGAAGGAAAACAGGACGAGGCTGAGCCATCTGGTTAACGCACAGAGAGCTTTACGCTCACAACCCGTATTTGCAGGGTCTGCCCGTAGACCAGCCATTCTGGTTCCCAAATGTGTCCACAGCTCTGTGTGACCAGAGGGCGAGCCTGGGGTCCTGCCACGGAGGTAAGGCCAGATGGACAGCATCGCCCTGCTCTCTCGCTGCTCCTGCCAGACACAGGGACTTAAGTATTAAGTGCTTGTAACAGTGTTTATGTTTCTCTCCCACTGTGGTTTTCTTGCCTTGTGGAGTGGAGTGTTGTTTGGGGATGAAATCACGAAGTTTCCGTGTCACGATAACCACTGTGACCATAGAAGGCCATGTCCTCTGGAGCTCTAGGGGGCCCCCGGCCAACCAGTCTGGACCAGTGACTCATAGACTGGGAGTTCACGAATGTTGAGCTCAGCCCACACACAGGGGACCTAGACTCCCCTCCAAAACCATCAGGTGTCTCTTCCCTTAGCCGGGAAGGAAGGAGTAACTCCTGAGAAAAGTCCAGGCTGGCAGAGCTGAGCACGGGCCCCGGTAACCCCTCCTGTTAGGACACCCACCCCATGACACGCTCAAACCTGGATCCTTTCTTCCTGGGCACGCAACTCCTGCCCCCGAATGGGGCTCCGGGTTCTGAAGGCCCCGTGTGTCCAAAGTCGGGCAGTTGGTAGCCTCCAGAGGTGGATTCGGAAGCAGGTCTGTCTGGCACCAGGCGCCCTGCCTGTCTGGCTGGCTGGAGGGCTTCCCATAGGAAGACACTTCGACCTGGCCCTGGGCCTGTGCCTCAGGGCAACCCCGGTCCCAGCGGGTCGGAAGGAAGGGGGCCCTTCAGGCAGAAAGGAGGCAAGAACCTCCCAGTTCTGACTCCAGGCGGGAGCTCAGACACAGTTCAGACACAGTCAGCAACTGTGCTACTTGGACAGAGGGACTCTTCTGAAGTCATATTGATTTTACAAAGGAGAGCGCTCGAATTTTCTCATAAAATAGCCTCCTTCACTCCACAGCAGGCTGACGAGGCTGTTTACAGTGATCGTGGGCAGTGATTGTGTGCATTAGTCAACGGCCAGCCCCTGCCCACACTATTGTTCCCGAAGTGATTAATTTATCCTAAAGGATTACGGGGCATTTCTGGCAAGGCCGAATAATGATTTCACCTCTGTTGGCTAACTGCTTGCTCAGCTCGGCATTGCACAGAACGCTTCTGGTCGGGGAGGCAGTGTTTTTGCCAAAATGGGAGGGGGACACCCACCAGATGCTCTCAGTCACTCCCACGTGAGGGCTGCAAGAGCCACCCCAAACCTGCTCCTCCTCCTGGAGACTTGCACTCTGCCGTGCTTTCCGAGGCTTCAATTTCCCAAAGCTTTCCACTTTGCCCTTGACAAGTCAAGGGTCACCTCTACAAGCAACCTCACGACCTAGTCATGGAGGGAAGGGCTCTGTGAACTTCAGACTAAGTGACTTTCTGTGTCATCAAAATGGTGAGGAGTTTGGGGTGATGGTGGGGTTTGTGCGGTCCAGAGCCAATGGCCAGAAAAGAGTTCTTGAAGACGTCTTTGGTGCAAAAAGGTGGTTTTCTTAAAGCACAGGGACAGGACGGTGGGCAGGAAGAGCCGTCCAGGGCACCAAGAGGAGAGACTGGTTTACATACTTGGGAGTTGGGAGAGGTGAGCTCCCCTCCCCCCAGGGAAGTTTCCAGTGAGGTTTTCAAATGCTGAAGAGGACTCCCAGGATCCTGGAGGCCTGGCTATTGTCAGGCTAAGGTGGTTTTCCCTCTAGTGAAGCATCAGGATTGAGACGGTGGGGATTTGTGGAGAAACCCTTCACTCTGCCCCCTCCGGTGTTTGCCAATGGGCTGCAGGGTATACGGACATTGAGTTCCACCTGCCATTTCCTTCTGCCTTTGTTCCCACGTCGCTGCCGCTGCGGACGGTGATGTTGGGGCTCCAAGAGTCTATGGGTCTCTGGAGATGAGGCTGTTGATAAGATTGCCTTTTCTTGAGATTTACTAAGATATCTGTAAATAGATGGAGACTCGGGTCCTGCAGGACCGTGATCCCAATAGTTAACCCTTTGTTTTCCCCCTTCCCTCTGTTCTTGGGCAGCGAGGAGAGTCCAGGGACATCGTACATCCCGCCTGGGGAGGGGGGCGCGGTTCGGCCTGGCAGCCTGCCTTCTGCTCCCTCATCAGAAACTCTCCGTGTTGAGAGTGAGTATTAAGTATCTTGGGTAGAGTCTGAACACGTGTTTACTAAACCCCCAAACACAAAGCAAGAATGAAGATGCCTGCCTGAAGGACCCCGGGCAGGATCCTTGTCCCCCTCCCCGCCCAGAGGTGCCTTGGTTATTCATTTGCTGCAGAGATATTTCCCAGGGGCTTAGTAGGGGCGTCGGCCACACCTTCTCACCCCACCCCTGCCTGTCTGTCCTGCCGGTGGGGACACGCGCTCAGGGTCCCTCCATGCCTGGCATGGCCTCTGCCTCTGCCGGGTGCTGAGTGTGCACACAGGTCAGAGCCCAAGGGGCAGGGACTTGCCCAGCATGGACATGAAGCCCAGCCAGCACGACAGGAAGGAGCACAGAGCCGCGTGGGGACCTGCGGGCATGTGAGGTGGCCCCGGAGGGAGAGGGCTGCGGGCCTGTGAGGGAAGAAATGAGGAAGGGTCACCTCATCTGGGAAGACGCCTCCATCCAGGCCCCCGCCTCTGGGGGGGGGGGCGGGAAGCAGCCAGACCAGCAGAGTTAGAACCTCAGACCACAAACTGACACTGCCTGTTCTTGCTTGGCGGGCAGGTCAGCCGGGCGTCAGGTGGCGGAGGGGCACTGGTGGGTCCCCACAGAGGGCAGTGGGCTCAGGAGGGAGGATGGGGTGAAGTCCCAGCTGTGGAGGTGACACAAGACGTCTCCAGAGAGGAGGACTGTGGTTCTGAGTTGCTGACGGCTCCCTGTTGTGCGGACAAGCCACAGAGCGCCCCCCCCCCATCCAGTGCTCGAGTACAGGTCTATGTTTCCCCCAGATTGTGGGGTTCTCAGCACACGGCACCCGCCCACGGGCTTCAACACTCACTGTGTGAACCGGGTGCCCTCCGTTCTTCCGTAGGCCTGGTCTTCTAAGCCGAGGGTCACGGGGATCCCTGCTCCTGCTGGGTGGGTGACAGGTCTGCCGCGGGTCACCCCATCCCTCCCCTGCCTTCCCAGGCCTGCGAGGGGTGGAGATGTGCAGGGGGCGGGCCCTCGTGCCCCCTGGCTTTTTCAGGTCCCCTCTCCTGGCTCAGCCCTCCGCGTGTGCACATGTGTCCTCCTGGGAGCCCGAGGCAGACGCACCAGACACCGTGTGTACACAGGCGGGCTGGGTGGGTGCCCGCTGCTTGTGCCCATGGTCATGGTCCTGGTCAGGAGGAGCACTACTCAGCGGGGACGCCTCTCCGGGGCACGTCCTCTACCACCAGAGCCCTTCCCGCCAGCACAGGAAAGGCCCCATGATCGTTCAACTTACCCAAAGAGCTGTGTGGAGTGTATGTAAACATTCCTCAGGTAGAGAAGTGATGGGAATATGAACCACCAAAGAAAAGCTCTTTAAAAAACCTATTTATTTATTTACTTTGAGAGAGAGGGAGAGAGAGAGAACGAGCGGGGGGGGGGGCAGTCAGAGAGAGAGAGAGAGAGAGAGAGAGAGAGAGAGAATCCCAAGCAGGCTCCGAGTTGTCAGCACAGAGCCCAACACAGGGCTTGGTCCCATGACCATGAGATCATGACCTGAGCCGAAACCAAGACTTGGATGCTTAATGGACTGAGCCACCCAGACGCCCCCAAGAAAGGCTTTTTAAGGTTTCTCTTTTCTTCCCCACATTGGCAAGGCCTGGGGTGCCTGGGGCCATGCCAGAAGGATGGAGCCAGGGAGACACAGAAGAGGGGTCCTCCCTGGGCCGCACAAGATTGTATCAAGTTCTGTGGCTAAACTCCGGACAGCAAGCCCCTTCCTGAGCTTCCCCTGGCCTCCCTGGTGGAGGCCACCCCTCGTCCTTGCACCCGAGCCCCTCACCCACGGCTCATGAGGAATACAAGCCCTTTGACATGACCACAGGCCCTTTGACGTGACCACGGGCCCTTTGACGTGACCTCAGAACCCACGTCTTTCCTGGGAGCTCAGAATGTGACCTTGTCTGGAAGAAGGGCCCTTGTGGATGTAAATGGCCACATTAGGAGGAGATGGTGGGGAGGGCTCCAAGCCAGTTTGGGCCTTGGAAGAGGAAAGGACCACGAGTGAGCAGACACTGGGGAGCACCATGTGAGGACCATATGGCAGAGGTCGGAGGGAGGTGTGTACACGGCAAGGAGCGCCAGGCCAACGGCTGTGCCCAGAAACTGGAGAGAGGCCTGGGGCAGATTGTGTCCGGGAGCTTCGGCGAAGACCCCAGCTGCTGACACCCTGGTGGCTGACCTCTGCCCTCCGCCCTCCAGGACTCAGGGCACCCGTCTGTGGTGCGGCACCCCCCCACCCTGCACAGCACTGCTTGCTGGGTGGAGTCCCCTGCCTGTGGGGGGCCGACGGGGGCTGGGCGCACAGGCACCTGCAGCAGACAGGCTCACAGAGGAATTTGCAGGAGGAGCTGAGAGCCTTGGAGAGGGAGGCCTTCCCCTCGGGCACAGCCAGGTTCTGCGAGGGGCTGACTCATCGTCTGGGAATGGCCCCACGGCTGGCCTCCTAGCCTTCCAGACTCCGGGGCCCACGCAGACCCCAGGCAGCTTCCCGGGCGGGCGGCCCACTGTGTTTGTGGAAGACGCCTGCGTGTGGGCGCCTCCTATGGCTTGTCCCTTGGTCCTCACCCCTACCTGGTCTCAGGTCACAGGTGTGGAAACTGAAGCCCAGAGAGGGGAAGAAAGTCACCAGGAGCGTGAGGCTGCCTCCTGGTTCTGGCTCCAAAGCCCGTCTTCTTTCCTGTGTAAATCCGTGGAGAGTTTCCGCGTGGCAGGGAGGTGGGCAGGGAGGCGACGAGGCAGCGTGAAGTGCAAACTGCCCACCTTGGGGGGACCCTGCGGGCAAGAGGGGTGAGGTGCACCCCCAGGGTGGGGCCTCTCACCAGAGCCCGTGGACGAGGCGGGGCTCTCAGGAGTGGGGGCAGCCGGCTGAGCAGGGGAGAGGCTGGCCGGCGGCCCAGGGAGCTCTGGGCCTGTGGCTGTGTGTGGGGGGGCACAGTTTACCCCAACTTCCGGGCCCCGAGCAGCGCCCCAGAGAATAGGTGGGAGCTGGGGTGGGGCACCGCAGCCCAGCGAAGGTCTCAGCGGGTCCCCAGCAGTGTCCATCGCAAGACGGGCAGCTCGCGTCGGTGCCTGGCACAATGTGGACCTGGACCAGCACGGTGCTCCTTTCTCCATCTTTCCGTTGAGCAGCGGTCCTCGACCAGTAACCTAAATTCTCCAGGCACTGGCTACGGGGCTTGACAAGGCCTGCCACAGGGAGCGGGGTGGAGGTGGGGGTGGGTGGGGCTTGTATCCTGTGCCCCCTGGGGCCACCCTGAGGCTCCGGAAAAAGACTTAGTCCGCAGAAAACAGGGTTGAGGTTAAGACAGAATTTCTTCACTCCTTAATCTTTGCTTCTTTGTGTGGCTATCAAAGCAACTAAAGATTGTCAATTAGCAGAGAGATGACAGGATTCGGGGCAGATGATAAGATCTGCAAAGTGGTCTTGGAAGGGAAATGGGAGTATTTCATCTGGGTCCTTAGCAACGGAGACCTTCAGCGGCTTTGCAGCCCTCCGGGGGAAGGCCAGGAACCTGGAGGTGTGAGGCTTCCCTGGGCCTCTAGAGGGCAGGAGCAGGGAAGCACGAACAACAGACAAGTGAGGTGAATTGAGCTCGATAGAAGGAGCTTCATTGCAAAAATGTGAATTCTTCCTGGACAAATGATCGCACCAGCTTCCCCCCTACACCTCCTCGTTCAGCATCCTGCAAATGGCCGTGTGTTAGGGGTCTCCAGAGAAGCAGCACAAGAGAATGATGGAAGGAATGAAGGAAGGGAGGAGGGAGGAAGGATGGAGGGATGGATAGATGGGTTTTAAGGAACTGGCCCATGTGACTGTGGGGACCAGCAATCCCTTTGTGTGCAGGGCAGCCCAACAGACTGGAAACTCAGGCAGGGGTTGATGCTGCGGTTTTGAGGCAGAAGTTATTCTCTGGGAAACCCCAATTTTTATGCTTAAGGCCGTAAACTGATTGGGTGAGGCCCACCCACACTGTGGAGGCCATTGTTACCTAAAGTCAGCAGACTGCACACATCCACCCGTGTTCGTCTCATCTGCAAACCCCTGCAGCACAACACCTGGGTCAGAGCTGGGCCCAAGCTCTGTGTGCCAGTAGCCGGGCCAGATGGACAAGGGACAGGGCCCCTGCGGCTGGTGTAGACATTGCTGTCGAGCTGAGAAGAGGAGGCAACACTGTGTTTTGCTCAGAGATGCCCCCGCCTCCTGGATGTGGCAGTGGGTGAAAGGTGTCTTGTGAAATGTGGCCTTTGCCCACTTAAATCAGATGTTTGGACAGGAAGTGGCGGGGTCAGAGCTGTGACCTCTTCTCTGTCCACTGCGGGGAAGAAGGCCAGGCAGACTCAGCAGGAGGGTGCCCGGGAGGGGGCCTCCGTGCTGAGCCAGGGGCTGGGGGTGGTCACGGAAAGCCAGGTCGGGGAGAGCACGGGGTCTCTGGCAGTGACGCGCAGTGCGGTTCACGACTCCATCGTGCAGGGTGAGGACCAGGGTAGGGGCAGCTCCAGGTTGAAGTTATGAGAAGGTGGTTTGGAGCAGCAGACCAGTGATTCAGGAGAAAAAGTGCGTTTTCCAGGGAGAGGAATGTTTCGTGTTTCTGACATGATCGTGCTGAAATTCTCGTGGGGCATTCAAGCGGGGACGCTCGGACGGCATGTGGAGAAGCGTGTGGAGTCCAGGAGCACGCAGTGGGGAAGCTTTGTGCCTGGTTAGTGCGCAGGCCCCTGGGGTGGCTTGTGCTGGGTCCCGAGGCAGCCAGGAAGGCTGTTTCACGTGGCAGTGGCGACAGTGACCTCAGTGACCGGCGTGCAAGCCTTCAGAAGGACCTGAGCCAGACCCCAGCCAAGCTGCCACCAGGTGGGGACCCTGGGAGGTGTGTGCTAACCCGTCACCAGGAAAGTGCCCGGCCACTAAGCAGCCTCACCCCACATGCCCTCAGGCACACCTGGGGTAGACCGCCACCAGGTCACACAGTGGACACATCCCAGACCTGGGCTGCGCTCTGACACTGGCACTTGGGCATGGTCCTTACCTGTAAAATGCAGGAATCGGGTTTTTGTGAGAATCAGTGGATCACATGTGCAGCGCTAGAACAAAAGTGCGGATGCGTGTGTGTGTGTGTGTGTGTGTGACTCAGTCTCTCCTTCTTCCCACAGCTCCCCCTGTGTCTCCTGGTGGTTCCACCCATGTCCCACTGGGGTGGGCCCGAGGGTTTCCTGGGGGTGTGTCCACCAGGGAGGGACCTGCAAGGGCCCTGAGCGACATCCTGGCCCAGCACTGAACCCAGGCCCCTACACGAATGTCCTCTGTGCTCGGAACAATGCCCTGGGGGCAGCAGCGGCAGAAAGAGGGCCGCGGGGTCACAGGCAGGTGCCCGTCTGCCTGGCTCCAATCCTGCTGCAGCGTGTGTGTGTTTAGAGAAGGGGGGTGCAGATTGAGAGAGAGAGAGAGGCTGGGAGGGTGGGAGGAGAAGAGATAGAAAGGGAGGGGGAGAAAGAGAGAGAGACAGAAAGAGAAGAGAGAGAGAGAGAGAGAGAGAGAGGAAGAGGCCTCGTGGAACTGGGTCCGGAGCAGAGCGAGCACGCTCACACCGCTCTCACACAACACGAGCGGCAAACGCGGCTCGGGGCGGTGGCCCAGGCCGCAGCTCCCGCGCGCAGACCCGGACTTGGCCCCGGGGGGCCCCCGGGCGGAGAGCGGGGCGCCGCGGCCGCAC
>NW_026057579.1:38824165-38869971 GCF_023721935.1 Panthera uncia
CGGGCGGGAGGGCGGGGGGCGGCGGGGAGCCCGAGGGCGCGGGCGGGCGGGAGGGCGGGGGGCGGCGGGGAGCCCGAGGGCGCGGGCGGGCGGGAGGGCGGGGGGCGGCGGGGAGCCCGAGGGCGCGGGCGGGCGCGGGCCTTTGTCCGCCTGGGCCGGGGCGCGCGGCCTCCGGAGCCTCCTTTGTTAGCCGGCGGCTTGGAATCCCCGGCTGGTCGGGGGCGGGGGGGGGGCGGGCTGTGGGGGCAGCCCCGGGAGAGTCCCGCTCGCCGCCCCCGCAGGCCCCTCCCTGCCCGCTCGCGTCCCCCCTCGGTGCCCCCTTCTCGCAGCTCCCGCCGCTCCCGGTCCCCACCCTGCCCGGGCGCACCGTATCCCCCCGCCCTCCTCCCCGTCGTCTTTTCCACGCCGCCCCCTCCCCGGTTCCCTCTCCTGTCGGTGTTCCTCCTCCGCGCCCCCTTCTCCTCTGCGGCGGGGGTCGGACCCCGCCTGCCCAAGCGCGGTGCGCCCCCGCGCGCCTCCCCCTCCTGCAGGACCGCGGTCCCCTCGTCCCCTCTTTGGGTCCTCAGAGTTCCGCAGCACCGCCTCCTGGTCCCCGCATACGCCGGGCGCCTAGAACCTCCCTCCCGGGTACCCCCGGCTCGCGGGGGCGTCCGTTCCCTCTAGCTTTCCCTGTGCTCAGCGAGCCCCGTGGCCAGCTCGGGTGTAGACGGAGGGGGCCGAGCGCATTTCCGCCCGGGCGCGCCGCTCGCGGGGGTGCCACACTCGCCGCCGCTCGGCGCTCCAGTGGGTACAGGGCGCCCCGCACTTGGCCTCTGCGCGCGCAGACCCCCGGGCCGGCCTCGCCCTCCCTGGAGTGCCCCCTCCGCGGAGGCCGTGCAGAGGCGACCTGCGCCCGCGGCCCTGGCCTGGCGCGCTCCGAGTTGGCCTCGGGCCTCGAGGTTTCCGGATGCGTCCCGGATTAGAAGCTCTCCAAATCTGTAAAGGCAGGCATGCGTTTTAGGCGCCGACTGTGTCCGCGGCCTACAGCTGCCCTTCTGGATGCCAAAAATAGTTTCCACTTTTCTTGGCTGAGCCCAACTCCTTTGGCACCGCCCAAGGGCCTGCAGAAGTTGTAAAATCTCAAGTGAGCTCTAGGAAGTGGGCGCTCAGCCTTGGGACTTCTAACCGAGTCCGTGGCAGACCACCTCTCCCGGCCGCTGACTCTGCGACGCAGCTTGCTCGGGGTCTTTGGCGGGAGTCACCCTCCGTGAGCTGTCCCTCTCAGAGATCGGCCTTCCTTCCAGAGGACGCCCGAGAGGGCACCACACTGTAAACTAACAGACTCGATGGCGGGCACAGTGAAGGCTTTCTGGATACGGATAATTTCTTTACTGAGTCACTGGAAGAAACGTGGACCCGAAACCACTTTTCACATCTGGCCAGTACTGTGCTTTGTCTCCAACTCTTAATTGCTTTTTAAAAAGAACAGCATTAAACATTTTTTCAGAAAATGTTTATTTAACTTTGAGAGAGAGAGACAGAGCACTAGCTGGGGAGGGGCAGAGAGGGGGGAGACACAGAATCTGAAGCAGGCTTCAGGCTCGGAGCGGTCAGCCCAGAGCCCGACGCGGGGCTCGAACTCACAGACCGAGAGATCATGACCTGAGCCGAAGTTGGACGCTCAACCGACTGAGCCACCCAGGCGCCCCCAAAAAGAACAGTATCTTAGAATATGAGCGTTGTGGAACAGAAATGCAGTCTTCCGGCTTACTGTTCATGGCAAGATTCTCCACAGAGGTTTAAGAGTGTTTGACAAATAGCCGATGGTAGGCCTGGAATGTGACATAATAGTTAACACTTGAAAGATTTCCAGAAAGCGTTCTTTTGCGTAAACTTTACCATATATTTTCATGGCTCTTTGTAGTTTCGAAAATGTTTTGAAATGCCTGTGCTTGGTCTGCTGGATTCTGTGAGGCAGGCAGAACGGACACTCTGCTGACCAAATCCCTTCCAGAAGGAAGCAGACTTTCACAGATTTGTGCTGAAATGGACACAAACCCATTTCACAGCTCTGCAGACCCAGGCCCGGGAAGAGGGCCCTTGCCTGGGCTGGAGACGCTGGGAGGAGGGCCGAGCTGACTCCTGCAGTGACACATTCCAGCAGGGGACCCTGTGTGGGTCACTGGGCCCCGGACCGAGGTCGTGGGAGCAGGGCAACAAATGGTGAGGGAGGAGGCTTTGGGAGACAGGATACGGTCCAGAAGGCGTGCACCCTGTGGAGGAGGAGGAAGGCCAGGTCTGAGGTGCCAGGCTCGCTCGGGCTCTGGTAGGTGCCATCACATGACAAGCTCCGCTCATGCAGAAATATTTAATTTTCCTTTGTGGCTTTTCTCCCAGCTCTCTGCTCTCATGCATCACTATTTTTTTTTCCCTATTTTAAAAATATTTCGTAGAAATTGGGCACTAAAAATATGAAGGTAAAGATAGAACCTGGCTTCAAGGTTAGTTGGACCACGTGACCCCACATCGGCCCTTTACTTTTAAGACTCCCTGCACCCCCTCAAAAAGAAGGATTGACTCAGAATCCCCGAACTCTGACATCTCCTGAAGTGCTCCCGGAGTGTGTTCAAACCCGGCAGAGATTGGGTTGTTTAGATTCGTGGTCAGGGCTTCAAAAATAACGGTCTGTGACCACCCTGTGATTCAGGTTTGGGTTGAGCCCAGCTCATGCCCACTGGAAGTATCTGGTGTGTTCTAGAGTGAGCCGCACTGGCCCCCTGTGGTCTGGAGCCTCCAGCTCCGGTCTGCGGGCCCCGGTCTGTGGTTTGTGGCTCTGGTCTGGGGCTCCGGTCTGGGGCTCTGGTTTGAGGCTCCAGTCTTGGGGCTCTGGTTTGAGGCTCTGGTCTGGGGCTCCGGTCTGGGGCTCCAGTCTGGGGTTCCAGTTTCCCGCTCCGGTTTCCCTGCTCTGCTATGTCGCTGTGCTTCTCCAGACGTGCTCCCGGGCAGCCTCAACAAGCCCCCTCTCTACTGGTCTACTGGTGCTGTTGTGCAGTTCAGCCTGGGAGTGTTTGTAGAAGTTCCTGCTCCAGTTTTGAATGTTCTAGTCTGTTCACCACAGGAGAAGCTTGTCCCCACGGTAATTAAAAAGCGAGGACTAAAACAGTGTGACATTTCTGCCCTTCTGGCCCTCCTCTCAACACGGCCTCTTTGTCCGCACTGGGCTTCTGGCCTCGGGCAGACGGGCCCTCCACCCTCCGCACCCTCCCCCAACCTCTTTCTTTCCCTGTGGCCTCCATTGTGAGCTCATGGGAATCTACTCCCAAACTGATGGCCATCAGACAGCCCAGGCCACTCCAGACAGCTGTCCATGTGACAGGAAGCCCAGGGACGCAGCCCGGTCCCAGAGTAGGTAGGGGCTCTGCCCGCCAGGCTGCTGTTCTGCCGCCTCTGTTTCCCGATCAGACTGTGTTTTGCGGTCTGTGCCCGCGTGCAGTCCCACCTCGGGGAACACCTGGTCCTGTGGCGCGCTGGAGGGGGCGCTGCTCAGTGCGGGCAGCGTTGTGGACCTGGGGTGCAGCCAGTGTGCCCCTGCACCGGCCCTGGGGTTCCCGCCTCATGGGTGGGGTCCCCAGCCATCTGCAGGCACCTCTGGGGATGGTGGTGCCCACTGGCGGTCTGTCATGTCTCACGTTGTCTCTGCCCCTGGGTCACCAGCTTCCCTTGCAGCTTCCCAGGCCTGGCTGTCGGGAGATTATATTTCCCGCCAAGTCCCCCTGGCACAGTGAGGGGGGCTGCGTAGAAACGTGTCCGAGGTGGGGGTGGGCAGTGCACCGCCCTCCAGCTGGGCTCTCCTCTCAGCACTTCTGTGCCGTCCCTCTGGCTCACGGGAAGCCCCTCAGTCCTGACCGTGCCCTCTGGGGACACCCTGGGCTCCTGGGGAGGCTGACCTAAAGGTTACCGGGTCCATCCAGGTGGAGGCGGCCAGGTGGCTCCGCTGGGCTTTGCAGGACGCTGGGGGGTGCTGGAGCCTTTGGCTTACTTACAATTTCTGATTTTCCTTTGAAGTTCCCAGTTACGATGAAGTCAGAGTCTTTAGCTCAAAGGTACTTGAAAAGCACCACAAGAATATTTCTAAAATATTCAGGTAGTGGAAATTTATCTTCCCACGAGGGTGATGGGCCAGTGTCCTCCCATGCTCGCTGCTCCTCGGGTCCGCGCCGACGGGCGGCTGCTGGCGGTCAGCCTGGAGAGCGGCCGACGTGCCCTGGTCGGGAGAGGACGCTCTTCAGCGCTCAGAACAGGCTCCGGGAGGGACCTTCCCTGGGAGAGCTGTGACTGAGACATTTGTCACCGGGTAGTGGGACTCTGTGTGTGTGTGGCCACAGCCCCAGCTCCACCCTCGAAAGCTTGTGTTTGGAGGCCGTGTGACCAGGTGGCCCTCTTGGAAACTCACAGCAGCTTAGCTGGGCTTCAGGAGTTTGGAGTACTAGCTTCCTCCCGTGTATTTTGAGCTCGTCAGTCCCTGCACCTCTGAATCCAGAAGGCGGTTCTGACTCGGCCTGGCTTCCTTCTCTGCCCGTCCCGTGACTCGGTTTCTCTCTGTAGAGGCGACTGGCGACTGTAGGCTTCCCTCGTGACGGCCTGGGCACAGCACGAGCAGCCCCTTGTTCGAGCTCTGGGAATTCTTCTGGAGCTCCGCACTGGCCAGACCAGCTTCTGGAGCCCAGAGGAGTCTGTTCTGCCTGAGCCGTGGGCTGGAAGCGGGCGAGGGCGCGTGGCCTGGAGGGAAGAAGCGAGTGCCGGGCAGGCAGAGAGATGTCCCCTGCAGTGATGAAAGGTTCAACGTTGCAAAGGTCAGCAGAAACGGAGACGGTTCCAGTCTCCGGAACTTTCTCCCCATCAGTTGGAAAACCAGTAGAAGTCTGGCCTGCATTCACTGGGCTGATGCCCGTCGGCTCAGGAGTTTTCTCTCTCTGACTGGAGACACCACAGCAGGGTGGAAACTGGAGTAGATCCCAGCAGGGCTGTGGCTGAGCTCTGAGCTCTGCAGTCAGAACCCAGGGCTGGGAGGCAGGGGCCTGGTCCCCCCACCCTGTGTCTGCGTGCTGTGTGCACTTGGAGAAGCCCTGTGCTCCCTGAATGCCAGCGTCTAGCGAGGAAGTTCTCCTGAAGCGCGGCCTCCAAGTGTACTCGGCATTTTAATCGTGACCGTTTCCATAGTGTTAGGGGCACGTGAGAAAGTAGGAGACGATGCAGTTGATTTAAAAATGTGTTTTTTGGTGAATGCAATTTAAAAGCAGTTAAACCTTCCCGAATTTGATGCCTCAGCAGCCCGCTGGGACACTGCTGGTGGCTCCTCTCCCTGTGCGGGGCAGTGGTTCCTGCAGCAGGTGGGCCCCCGTGTGCTCATGGGCTCCTGTGTGCTGGGCCCTGAATGGTCATGGGCCCCTGCGTGCTGGGCCCGTGTGCTCATGGGTTCCTGCATGCTGGGCCTCTGTGTGCTGGGCCCTGAATGGTCATGGGCTCCTGCGTGCTGGGCCCTGAATGGTCATGGGCTCCTGTGTGCTGGGCCCCTGTGTGCTGCGCCCCTGTGTGCTGCATACACGATTTGTGCAGACCGGGCGTCCCTGCCGCGGGTAAGTGGGTGCTCTGTTGGCGTGAGGGATAATCTCGTCGATAGATTTAAAATCTAAGTCGATCGTTTCAATGACTTACACATTGTCTTGAAGTTAATTTTGAAGAGCAGAAGTTGTGCTTTCTCCTCCCCAGTCCCTTGGCTTCTCTCCTGTTGCACATGTCCACCAAGAACCTCATGGGTAAATCCTCAGACCTGGCAACGAAATGATGACGCGGGATCCATTACAAAGCAACAAGATAACTCACGCCGTGTAACTGGAACCTGGCAAGAAAGTCAGGAAGGAATGTGTTTGCTGCTTCATGGGTTCATCTGGGCGTCCCCTTTTCCTGGTGCCCACTTCGCTAATTTCTTGGCTCGTTTCTTTGTTCTGGAAACTGTTTCTCAACATCGCCCTGGGGAACAGAGCTTCACCCGGCGATGATCCACCAGGGCGGTGGACGAGGTTCACGGGGAGAAGGCTGCTTCCGAGTCCACCCCTGGGTGGGAACGGGCTCGGGTCTCCCCAGACCACAGAGCTCGCCGGGATCATCCCGAGTCTGCTCTATAGTAGGGCCTGAAGCACGTGCTGAACCACCGATAATGTTCCTTTTTTGACTTTTGGGCGAATTTTCACGTAAGAAAAAAAAAGCCTTATTGAAACACAATTGACATTTTGAAAGGTGCTCATGTTGAAGGTGGTAAGTTTGACATCTGTCCCTGCCTGTGAAGCCCTCACCACGGTCAGGGTAAGGGCCCTCCCTCTCCTCACCCGCGAGACCCCTCTCGCCCCGTCCTGCCCCACTGAGGTGATCGGTTCTGTGTTCGCACGCGGGATGTTGGTCTCTGTCCCAGTTCCTGGAATGTCTTGGTCTGATTTGGACACTTCAGGGTCAGCCCTGCCCCCGGGATGAGTTCAGAGCATTCCTGCCCTTTCCACGTTTTGGGTGAGCGTGGGCAGAACTGCTTATATTACAGTCTTTTCTTAAATGTTTGTTTGGCAGGACTTCCTGCGGAAGCTTCCCTTCTTCGCGGGAAGGTGAGCTTACAGTGAGTCCCGATCCGTCAAGGCAGCATTTTCTTCCCGAATGAGCACGGGTAGACAGTGTCCCCAAAGTGCTTGCCCTCCTAAAGTTGTTCCTTTCTGCCCCTTAACATCTGCGGGGCCATTCGCGATGCCACTCCTCTGGCTTCTGGTGACAAATGCTGTTACCTGACTAGTCTGCAGGAGACTCATCCGTTTTCCTGACCTTCGCAAAAACCTACCTTTTGGCTTCATTGGGTTTTCTCCTTTTTTCTGGTTTTTGTTTTGTTAATTTCCTTTCTTCTACTTCAGATTCCACTGGCCCTTGCACACCCAGCCGAGTGCTCGATGCCGAGTGGATCCCTGGGGTTTTCCTGCTCCCCCGGTGCATTCTTCTCCGCACACTGCCCTGAGTCAGCTGCCTCGGTCTCCCCAGAGGCACAGCATCATCCCCTCCTGTAGGGCGTGACCTCTGGGGTGCTTGTATGGTCTCAGGGATCATGTCCTTTGTTGACCCACATGTACGGTCCTCACAATACTTGCTTTGTGTCTTTTGTGGGCTTTTAGTTCGCTTCAGACAGGAGAGCAAGTCCAGTCCCTCAAAAGTGTAATTTCCCCACTCGCTTTTGTTTCTAATTTGAAAAAAATTTAAATTGTTCTGCAACAAAGTGTATTAAAAAAGTAAGTAACAGTTGGGGTGCCTGGGTGGCTCAGTTGGTGAAGCGTCCGACTTCAGCTCAGGTCGTGATCTCACGGAGCGTGAGTTCGGGCCCCGTGTCGGCCTCGGTGCTGACAGCTCGGAGCCTGGATCCTGCTTCGGATTCTGTGTCTCCCTCTCTCTGCCGCTCGTGCTGTCTCTCAAAAATGCGTAAACATAAAACAAAATTAAAGAAAAAAAGTAACAATTAGAAGAAGCAATCAGCCACTGGCTTCACATGCCCAAGTCTAGATTGAAAAAGAATTAAAAACTATGCCACCCTGCTGTTCCCCCTTTGCCTTTGGAATGCTGTTGTATCAGCTTGGTCGCAAAGTCTAGGTGGATTGAAACGACGTGAGTTTTTACCTGACCCACAGGGGCGCGGTGGTGATGGCCCTGGTTGGGCAGCCGTCCTCGGGGTTCTGCTCTGAGCCAGGGGCCGGCACACCGTGACCACGGCCAGCGCGATCGCTGCCCGCCTTGTAGACTGATCTGTACGAGTGTGTGCCGGGCCCCCTCGGCTGTTTTATCAACGGCGGCTTTCCAGCTCCAAAGGCAGAGTTGCATAGCTGTGAGAAGCCAAAATAGTTACAATCTGGCCCTTTACCAAATGTTTGCTGTCAGAGCGACTCGGGGACCTGGGCTCTGGCCATGCACTGCTGCCGTTAGACCCTGCCCTCCACGCTGTCCTGGAGGCACAGAGAAGGTGAGCGAATGCCCGGGAGGTTCTATGCCCTGGGCCGCCGCAGGTGACACACTGCTTGCGCTCACGTGCTGTCTCCCGCCCCTCCCACGGAACGTCACTTAGTGCGCCCCCAGGGACCGTTGTGGGGGACACTGTGGTGCCTGATGACCGTGCCCCGAGTCAGGCCCCTCTTCCTGTCCCCTCCGCCACAGGCACTGCCATTCAGGGCACAGAGCAGCTCTGAGCTCCGGGCCCCTTGTGACACAGGTCAGCTGGATGGCAGGACGCTGCTGGCCATGTTTCTCAGTGTGGTGTGACTTAACGGGGGCCTCACCTCCCGCCCTGTTCACTTTGCTCCAGCTGTGGGCTTAGAAAATACCATCACAGGTAAACGGAGGCTAACAACTTGCTCCCTCTCCTTCCAGCAAAAGAATTTTGTTGTCTGGGGTTAAAGGCAGTGTATTTATCCCCCGTAGAGAGTCTCTGGGTGCGGTTATCTTCAGTAGGTGGAGGATAGTTCAGGGATTGTAACTCCTGGATCAAAGCCACATTTCTCTTAAGCCAGTTGCTTAACCAAAGACTTCTCGGAGGGCTGACGGATTTGGGCTGGTGTCCCTTCTAGGTGATCAGAGATAACGTGGAGGTGATGGGAGGCAGAGGGAGAAAAACCAGGAGGAAACAGTGCTCAGCTTGGATCGTCAGCTTCTGGAACCAGAGTCTGCTGTTTTTGAGGTTCGGGATGGAAACCGTGCCTGTCCAGCTGCCCGCGTGTGGGGCACACTTGACCTGCGCCTGTCTGCGGGGCACTGGCTCTTCCTGTTTGCTTCCCGAGATTCTGACGTTGTGCACAAGTCTGTACGGTCCTTGGACATTTGCCCCGAGGCCTTCTGTCTCGGGCCCTCAGCTGCTCGTCAGGGCTCACCTCTCTTCCGCACTCGGCCAGTTGCACGTGTGCACAGGGGCCTTCCTGCTGAAGGAAGGCTGAGCCTTCAGGGAGGAAGCTGCAAAACTGCCCTCTCACCCACGCATCACAGTGTCCAGTTTATCTTTCTTACGGTGTTTTGAAAGTATTTCGTGCAAGCTGTACGTGTTCATAACAAAAATGGGAAAATACAGAGGGACCGAACAAAACAAATAACTTGCATTCCTGTCGTCGGAGGCAACTCTTACGCGATTGGGCTTGCCCGTCAGATGCACGTGTGCCCATTCACGTGTGTGTACGTACGGACACGGAGATGCTGGTACGTCTGTTTTCCTATATCCTCTTCTCTGTCTCTGTCATCTGTGCACCTGCAGTATTCCATTCGTATCTTTGGCCAGACTTCCACACACCTATCTGTATCATCTGCTTCCCCGTCATCCGTCCATCTGTCTGCCCGCATGTCTGTCTGCCTGTCTGAATGTCCACCCACCCACCCATCTGCCCATTCATCTATCCATCCATCCATCCATCCATCATCCATCCACCCTTCCATCATCTGTAAAAACTGAGGCACAATTTGTGCCCTTCTCTGTAGTGCACATCGCAGCACATTGTGCCCTGTGTCTGTGTGATCTTTCCTAATGGCCATGTAGCATTTCTTTGCTCAGAATCACCAAATTTTTTGAAGTCCATTTTTATGGGTCATTTCTTTGTGTCCACGCTTCTGCTATTTTAAACAGTA
Source organism: Panthera uncia (assembly GCF_023721935.1). NCBI lineage: Eukaryota > Metazoa > Chordata > Mammalia > Carnivora > Felidae > Panthera > Panthera uncia. The sequence continues at coordinate 38,833,829 of NW_026057579.1, forward strand.
CCCTCTCAATGCCATTGTGTGTGTATTTTGGGGACTTCCGGGCACGTTTTTGTAATCTGCAACATCTTGTTCTGCACCGAGAATTCTGGTCAACACATTGTGGGCTTTTCCAGGTCTGTTTCCTTCCTGGACACAGTCGGTGTTTTCCTGAGGACAGGCGTCCTCTGTTGGCTGAGCGTCCGTCCCGGTGACAGAACTAGTCCCGTCAGGCCAAGGGGAGTCTCGGGACAGGCTCCTCCGATGCCTGAGCGTCGGTCCCTTCCCGCTGACAGAACTAGTCCCTTCGGGGCCGTTTCTCGTTGTTCTCGGGTAGGACAGCACACGGGGCATCCCTCGGATGCCTGGACCCTGGAAACGTGGTGTGTGTACCTGTTTCCTCACTCGGTAAGGACTCCCTCGTCCTTATGATTTGCCTTCTCTCTGGAGACTTTCATCTGCGTTTGTCCTGAGAACCCAGGCAATCACCTGATCCGTGTGTCGGCTGGGTCTGTTTTATTTCGGATCCTTAGGGCTTCCGCTGGAGGCCACATGTTCCTGGCTTGGTCTGTGCTCGTGGTTGGCTGTCTGTCTTGGAGCGGCAGTCGCACTGACACCCCGGAACCTGCCCTGGGAGGAGCTCCACAATCGGCACCTGGGCCCCTGGCATCCTGCTCCTGAAGGGCGTGTTTGCGGTGGGTCCTCCTCGTTCGCAGTGGTCCTGTTCCCTAAGGTCACTGCAGACACGGGTCAGCGACCCTGAACCGTCCGTCCTGGGGACATGCAGGCCCGTTCCCGGGAGTCTCGTCACAACACTGTCATCAACCCAACAGTGGATGACCTTCTTTTGTGTGTGTTTCTGTTTAAAGACACTGTATTTAATGCAGACTCTGGACTGACCCTCCACGAAGTCCCAGCCAACAGCGGCAGCTCCAGCCAGAGTAAAGCTCATCCCACACACCTGTTTTCTCCTGAGACCCGTCAGGGCTCTCGAACTCAGAACTGGACAGGACTCCAGCGCCATGCTCGGGGTCAGTTTTAAGCTGCGAAGTCACCTGAAGAGAGCACAGGAACGCAGGCAGCCTAGCACTCAGTGGGCAGCAAGAAGGACACCTGTTCACGGCCTGAGCAGGAGCCAGACGGCAGAGGGTCACCTGGCTGTCCTCTGCGCTAGGAACACGGGCGTCCGGCCCCTCAGGCTCTCTGCCACTCCTTCCGGTCCTCGAGTGATGGCAAAAGCTCCGTGAGGATTGATTTTAGGGTCAAGTGTGCAGACGTGGAATCCCCGGATCATGAGGATCGAGTGTGCTGTCGGTATTCTGGGTGGAGACGCTGTGACCTGAGGGACAAGGGAGGTGTCCTCCAGTGTAGCCACCACACCCCACGCGCCCCTGTGCGACCTTCTTGGCGTCTGAGCCCATGGGTTCCGGGAGGTATGAACAAGGCAGGCCCCTGCAAACACCTGCTGGGTCTGCCCAACGTCTCACAGGACAAAGTGCCCTGAACGACTTTGAGCGACTTCGACCGACTTCAGCGTCCAAAGTCATTACATTTAGTTACTATTTGAACACGTCCCAAGGAACCCAGTGTGTGGGGCACCCCAGGTTAGGTGCCGTGGTCTGAGGGCAGGGTGATACTGTGCTGAGATCCCGGCCCCGCGCCTGCCAGGGGAGCTCATTCACCCTGGGGCCTCGGTTTCCCCATCTGTAGGGGTGTTTCGAGGAGTGAGGAAGAACACACGTGTGCATCTGCTAACACGGCCTGGCCAGGAGACGCTTCTGCCGTGGAGACTTGTCTTATGGTTTGAGTGTGCTGAATTGAACTGTGGGGCTGTGCCAGCAGAGGCAGGCAGGCAGGCCCCCCAGGCCCAGGGAGGAGGGGTGTGATGTTGTGACAGCCTCGTGTTCTTCCTGGTGGCTGCGGGGCCACCGATGCGCTGTCACTCTGTGCCCTGACTTTGACTGAATCACATACTTGTGATTCAGACAGGAACCTACCACTAAGCATAATGCATTTTCCATGCATCTCAGGTGCCGTTTTCTCTAACAGACCAAACTACCAACATGAAACTCACCCCACGCGGACAGCACTTGCGAGGATCCAGGAAGTGCTCGGTGACGGCCAGTTCCCGTCCTTCCCAACTTTTGTAACATGCCACTCTGGCGGCGAACTGGTGTTACTTATTGGCTAAGGCCTGAGGACAGGGACAGAAGAAGTTCAGAGTTACTCCTGGCAAATGTAAGGCTGACATTACTACATTTTGCCTTTGCAGTGATTGGAGCTCTTGAATTGTTATTTTCTCTCTTTGTGGGGGGAGAAGAAAGCGTTTACTGCTCTTGGGCAGGAAGATTTCTTTACTCAGAAGTGTTGTGCCAAGAAACCTGACTTCCCAGACCTGTGGGAGTGTGTGTCACCAGAGGATACGGCTTCACTTCCCTTCATGGCTTCCGTTAGGGAAGGGGACCCAGATTAGGCTCGTCACTTCCTGGAGTGGAACAATATTTCTGATGTTTTGTACTCAGCTGCACAGCACTTTAACTTTTAAAAATAGCGATTAAAGTGGATACAGTTAGTCATCTTTGTTATTTACTCAGACATGTGGGATGTTTGCGTTGGCATGGCAACAGTGGCTAATATTAGTCTTGAGCTTGTGTTTTCTTGTGGATTTGTTTGTTGTGTAACTGTCTTACATCGTTGTGTGTGTCACTCCATCCATCCATCCGCCCTTTCTTCTATCGTCACACTCCTCCATCTAGCCCTCCACCTGTCCACTTACGTATCTCTCATCCACACATCCACCCACCTGTACATCCATCCATCCATCTATTCATCCACCCATCTATCCACCCACCCATCCATCCATCCATCCATCCATCCACCCACCTGTCTTTCCATCCATCCATCCATCCATCCATCCGCTTGTCTTTCCATCCATCCATCCATCCATCCATCCATCCATCCATCTGTCTTTACATCCATCCATCCATCCATCCATCCATCCATCCACCTGTCTTTCCATCCATTCATCCATCCATCCATCCATCCATCCATCCGCCTGTCTTTCCATCCATCCATCCATCCATCCATCCATCCATCCACCTGTCTTTCCATCCATCTACCTGTCTTTCCATCCATCCATCCACCCACCCACCCACCCATTCAGATTATCATCCGTCTACCCATCCACCTAATCACCTACCCCTCCATCCATCTGCCCTCCTGTTCATCCCTCCCTCCCTCTCTCCTTCCTGGCATCCCTGCTAGTGTCAAGGATTGGTGCTGAGACACATTACGTCCTGTTGCAGGGGCCTCCTTGTACCAGCAGACCGGAACCACTACATCCGGAAGTGCCCGCCACGAGTGATAGCTGTGTGCCTCTATCCTGACACAGCCCAGTCCCTGCTCCTTCCTTCCCTCTCATTGGTCAGGAATGGGATTAGAAGCTTAGCTGGAGGGACACAGAAAAGGAAATGGCTGTGGAAAGAACTGTTTCTGTAGATCCAGGCCTCTTGGAGCTCAGAAAACACCAGCTTTAAAATCCCACTCCCTTATCATTTTCTTTAGCCACAGAGAAGCCTTCTTATTCTTTTGAGCTTTCTTAGAGCTCTGTGTCAAACAGCCTTTAACTACTGTTTCGTGATAACTACTGTTATTGGTTGTTTCTCTGTTCCCTCGAGGATCCCGTGCAGCTAGCAGCATCTGGAGGTGCAGAGGACCTGGTTTGTGCTGCATTAGGGCTTTACGTTTTCTCACTGGGGAAGGACTCCAGCGCTGTGGACTCTGAAAATCAGGACAAAGAAAGAAGACCGTCCCACCGCCACCGTGGGCGAGGCAGGGCAGGCTGTTGACGTGGAACAGCCTTGACTGAAGTGAAGAGGTCCACCTAGGAGACTTTGGAGAGGGCCTTCCTTGGCTCAGGGTTACTTTTTATTCTCTCTGCCTCGTGTGTCCTTCCCTCAGAAGCTGGTGATTGACCCCAAAGCCATCTGTTGTGAGTTCCTTTTGGGGTTAATTATCTGTCCCACGCCTCTTTTGTCCTCTGATATTTCCTCATCGATGAAACTCTTACTTAGCTCTCCAAAATGTTTTCTTGTTCAGAATTAACCGGGTCGCATTTCTTGTCTTCCGGGAACTTCCTTCTGTAGTAAGGAGCCCCGTAGGTAAGGTGCCCTCAGAGCCTTTTGGGTGGAGAGTAACTATTTGATTTCCATATTTTTTTATTCTGTTTTATGATCCATTTGCTCCGTGTAGGTAATTGAAACACAGCCTGATTTGAGGCTTTTAGAAAAGCAGCAAGCAAAAACACATCTGTTTGGTAAGGCCTGAAACCGGTTGCTTCTTGGGCTTGGTTTGTGCTGAGAGTATGTGACTGCTCAGCAGTCGGTGAAGGTTGGGCGAGTGCCCAGTAGGATGACATGGTTTATCTGTTATTTCGCTGAACTCAAAGGGCGAGCTCTGTCTCTCCCTCTCTGCAGCAACAACCTCAAGTAACTCGTTCAACGGTTTAAATTATAATATTTGTTGCAATAAGTTGGCTTCACCAGCATGCCTGGGTGCCTGCGATGGCTAATTGTGTATTTCAGACTGGGCCACAGTAGACATACGTTTGGTTGAACGTTACTCTAGACTTTCTTGAGTCAGTAACCTTTGAGTAAAGCGGATTGCCTTCCGTGGTGTGGGTGGGCCTCATCCAATCAGTTGAAGGGCTTAGGAGAAAAAGGCTGGGGTGCCCTGAGCAAAAAGGAATTCTGCCAGCAGAAGGCCTTTGGACTCAGACGGCACCTGTTTCCTGGGTGTCCAGCCTGCTGGCCCACCCTGCAGATGTTGGACTTGAGCTTCCATAATCCCTCCTTAAAATAAACTCCCCCTCGTATATATGTACACACACATACACACACACACGCCTGTTGGGTCTCTTTCTCCAGACAAGCCTGACCAACGCACTGTCCCTGCCGAGTGTCACATGACCCTGGTTGTCCCGGCCACAGCTGGGTGGGTCTGGTGGGCACCTGACCAAGGACAGTGAGTCTGTATGCTGGCCACTTGCTGATGTTCCGGCCCTGCCCTGACCAAGGACAGACTGCTCTCTGGGGAACGGGAGCTAGAAAATACTAAGGGATAAACAGCTGGCAGTGGGGACCGACACTGGCAGGCTGTGGCCGTAGAGAGGGTGCAGGGCTGCCGTGAAAGCCCCTTGCACGCCCAGAGCCCTGATGAAGCAGAGACAGGCGCCGGGGCACACACCCCTGCACACAGGGTGGAGGGGAGGAGGGGAGGGAAGAGAGGGGACCCAGCATCCGCTCCTGTGTAGGAGCCCGAGCTGTGAAATGAGTTTTTAATCCCTTGAGCTCAAAACAGTAGGAACCTGATTACTTTATTTTTTTATTTTTAGTGTTGTATTAACATTTTTTTAATGTTTATTTATTTTTGAGAGACAGAGTATGAGTGGGGGAGGGGCAGAGAGAGAAAGAGACAGAGAATCCAAAGCAGTTCCAGGCTCGGAGCTGTCGGCACAGAGCCCGACGCGGGGCTCGAACCCACAGACCATGAGATCGTGGCCTGAGCCGAGGTCGGACGCTTAACTGACTGAGCCCCCCAGGCGCCTCTAAAACATTTCTCTAGAAAGGAAAGAGCCCCATCTTTCAGTTACTTATTATCACGGAAGCAAACTGCTCATTGAGGAAGACGCAGAGAAGACACTGGTGGCCTTGCTCCCACACTCCTGGGTGTGGAGGCCCCTTTCCCTCTGGCACGTCTGTGTGTTTTGTGTTACCGGTTTACTTACTTTCCGTGAGGAGCTCGTCTGCAGCCCCCGTGTGTCGACCTCGCCTGCCCGCCCTCAAAGTGGCCATTTTCAGTGGCAGGATCGTGGTCAGGCCCCCAAAGCACCTGCTGGTGGCCCCACTTTTCAGGTAAAGAAGCTCACTGTGGTTGCAGGGAGGACAGTGCCCCCTCCGGTGGCAGGTCAGGGTCACGCCAACGCATACGTGCCTTGAGTGTGTGCGTCCGTGTCCGTGCGTGGTTGCCCCTGGCCGGCCACGGAGCTGCGAAGGGTCTGGGTGAGACTGTGTGCCAGGGACTGGTTTGGGTGTGTGTGTTCTGACCGGGCACGGAGCATGCCCGAATGGGCCCCTCGTGTGGGGTTCTTGCCACGTGGGGGCTGTGGGGGCCGTGGGGGCCGGGGTGCTGGGCCCCTCCTGAACCCCCTTTGCCCTTTTCACACCGGCCCCTCCCCCCGCTTAGGTGCCTTCTGGTGGCCTGCCCGGCCCCACCCTCCACGGTCCTGCCTCTCTCCACCCTCAGAGTGAGGGACAAAGCCATGGGGGCTCAAGGAGGGAGCAGGCCTGGGCGGCCCTGGGAGGTTAGTACAGAGATTGGTGTAGTGGGTTAAATTTTGTCGATGGTGTCGTACTCGGGTACGGAGTGGGTTAGGACAGTGGGTCAGCGCAGCAGATTAGAGTCAGTTTACACAGCAGATCAGAACCGAAGGTCATTGTAACTGATTATTGTGGTAGAACGGTAGGTCAGTAACGATTATGTGGGCAGTTGGGATAGCAGGTCAGTGCAGTGTTATTGTTGTGGACTGATACCAGGTCGGTGCGCCAGTCCAGTCCGGGGCACGGTCCATGTGCGGTGGATTAACAGCACAGATTGACACCGTAGATGAGTCGACCGGACCAGGGTTCCGGAGCTCGGATGAGCCAGGGCTGGGCTCTGCGCCTCTCGCCGGAGGCTGGCCACTGTGCTGGGTCCGGGGCTCCGCGGCTGCGCCGAGGCGTGAGTGGCCTGAGAGGTGTGGCCCTCGGGGGTGACCGGCTTCGTCGGTTCTGACGCGTCCACCCCCCGGGCGGGTGTCGGCACAGTCCGGACCGGCCCCCGTAGGTGCCCTTTGGCTCTGTCCCCAATGCAGGCTCTGAGAGTCATGGGCTGCTTTCTGTCGCTCAGAGGCGGGGACAGCTTGTGGGACCTGACGTTTGTATTCAGGTGATCGTGGTCTTTTCTCACGTCTTTCCTCGTATTGTGGAGCGATTTTCTCTAGTGTTGGGTGTCTCATCGCGTGGGTTTGTGTGTCCACCACGTGGTGGTCCTGCTGAGAACACGGGGGATAGCCCTGTGCTCACGGGCGGTTTGCTGCTATCACCGACCCCACAGAGCGGGAGGGGCGTCCTGGTTACCGCGCGCCTGCACTGGACACGGGCTGTGGTCTTAGGAAGATTCTCCTGCGCGCAGAAATCACACATCCCAGATCCCGCATCCAGAAGGTCTTATTTTTCTTATCAGTTGTGTTTTGAGAGCCTTGCTGGTCGGGACACTGACGAGACGTTCGCCCGATCCCGGGCTCACGGGTCACCTGAGCGCCGGCCGGGACGGTCCCCGCAGGCACGGTGGGGGGTCAGGGGAGTGTCTGCAGGTGCAGCTCTGGGGCCGACCGTGTCTGAGGGCTCCTCTCCCCACAGGAAACGAGAGCAACACAACTGAACTGACCATGTATTTAAAGGTTATTATTATTTTTTTAATCACATTTTGTTTTATTTGAGGACGAGGACATGGCCTGTTTGGGGGCCGAGAATAGGTGTCTACCACTGTTTAATTCAGCACACATTGAGGTGGCCACTGGTCATTAGCAGGACCCTGGACCTGACCGTGGGTGTCACAGGTGGGGTCCGCAGGTGGGCTGTGGCTTTGGAGGGCACAGCCTCTCACGGGGGCCATGACGGATGTGTTCCCCAGTAACTGGACCCTCCGAGGCCAGACGCCGCGTGAGGACATCACAGAATTCCTTCTGTTCCGGGCAGTTCGAGACGCCCTCACTGGACGGGGACCTGGTTCTTCAACTGGAACCTTAGTGAGGACTGGGTTTTGACGCGTCAGGTGTGGGAAGGACTTCCGCCAGCTGTGGGACCCGGGAGCCGGTCTGTCCGCGGACGTCGGCGCTGCAGCGTGTTTGGGGAGCAGGGCAGTCCCCCAAGAACGTGCAGGCCGGAGGCCGGGGAGCGTGCGTGGGAAGCCTCCGATCGGCGGGGCAGAGAGATGTAGGTCTAGATTGGCAGGGAGCCAAGTTGGGGGGGGGTGGTTGCCGTTGACTGTGGGGTCCCAGTGAAGGCTTTTGGTGGGAGAGGCCGTGAGGACGCAGTGCTGCTAGAACCTGCAGGGAAGGAGCTGACCGAGGAGAGGCCTGGACGGTGGGAGGGGAAGGTTAGTTCGGGAGAAAGTCGTCTGATGTCAGCCTCCACTTTTAAAATAAATGGACACTGGACACATGAACAAACACAGCACTCGCCTTTAGTGCTGATAGCGTATATCGAGCTGGTAACCTGGATTTTTTTCACAAAGGAGAAATATAGTACTTTTAACAAAATACTTGTTTTTCATTTCATAGTTTTATTTTCATTTCATCCATATATAAAGGCACCTTCAAAAATAACCACAATAAAGCATCTAAAAATTAGCAAAGATTTCTTAACATCATCTGATATCCTGCCAATGTTTCCCCTTCCCCAGTCTGTGTGTATGTGTGTGTGTGCACACATGGGCTTCATTGTCCCTGGTGTGTGTGTGTGTGTGTGTGTGTGTGTCTGTCTGTGTGTGTTTGGGCTCCATTGTCCCTGGTGTGTGTGTGGGGGGGTGCTTCAGTGTCCCTGGTATATATGTCTGTGTGTGCGCGGGCTCCATTGTCCCTGGTGTCAGCGTGTGAGCGTGTGTGTGTATGTGTGTGCGCTCCATTGTCCCTGGTGCCTGTGTGTGTGTGTGTGTGTGTCTGTGTGTGCGCAGGCTCCATTGTCCCTGGTATGAGTGTGTGATTGTGTGTGTGTCTGTGTGTGCACAAGCTCCATTGTCCCTGGTGTATCTGTGTGTGTGTGTCTGTGTGCGTAGGCTCCATTGTCCCTGGTGTGAGTGTGTGTGTGTGTGTGTGTGTCTGTCTGTCTGTCTGTCGGTGTGTGTTTGGGCTCCATTGTCCCTGGTGTGTGTGTGTGGGGGGGCTTCAGTGTCCCTGGTATATATGTCTGTGTGTGCACGGGCTCCATTGTCCCTGGTGTCAGCGTGTGAGCGTGTGTGTGTGTGTGCGCTCCATTGTCCCTGGTGCCTGTGTGTGTGTGTGTGTGTCTGTGTGTGCGCGGGCTCCATTGTCCCTGGTGTGAGTGTGAGTGTGTGAGCCTGTGTGTGTGTGTGTGCTCACGCACAGACTCCACTGTTGCCGTAATAGTTACCGGTCACCAGTCGGCAAGAGCTGCTGAGGCCCCTGCATGCGATCGCCCGGGGCCGAAAGCGTTTGCCCAGGTCCACAGGCGCCCAAGGGGAGAACAAAGAGGCCTTGAACAGCGGCGGCTGCTGTGGAATCTGCGCCCGTCAGACTTTCCGTGGCCGCTGGGGATTAAGCGCCATTGGGTGGAGGGTGAGAATTGCCGGCCGGCGTGCACCCTCTTCGGTCCCGTCTGCGCCTCAGCTGTCGGGACGCGTGAAGGCCTGCCCACGTGGCCATGTTTCTGGACGTGACTCGGGCCGGTTTTAGCATTTATGTTAAAGGGACATCAGTGTGTCCCTGGAAGAGTGCGCCCTCCCCAAGTTAAGGTCGGGAGAGGGTGAGTGAGGGCTGTCTGAGCCTGTTCCCATCGCGCCTGGTCACGGGGCTCTCCGGAGTGTGCCCAGGGAGGACCAGGGTCTCGGACGCGGGGACGGCGTGTGGGGGCCCAGGCCCCTGCTGGGCCACGTGATTTTAAGCCAGTCGGCTCACCTCTTTGAACCTTTCCACTGACTGTAAACTGGAGAAGTGCCGTGCGGAGCGGGATGGAGGTAGGCTCTCTTTCGCGGGGTGACCCCACACAACCCCCTTTCCAGAAGGTGGCCTGGGCCCCGCCTCTGATCCTCTTTTCCCAGCTGGTTTCCTGCTCTGCTTACCTCATTTCGTGTCCTCCCAGGACGAGCCGGTAATGTTACTGCTTCATTCTGCAGAGTTGTAGACTGAGGATCAGGGAGGTTAAGACATTTGTCCAGGATGGCACAGCAGCAAAATGCAGAGAAGGGATGGGAACTCAGGTGTGTCTGGTGCTCCCTGGGCCGCAGTCCACCTCCTTGCTGTCACACCAGAACACTGACATCTACTCAGAGCAGTGGCCTGGAGACAGCGTGTGTGCACGTGTGTATATGTGTATATGCGTCCATGTGTATGCGTGTGTGCATGCGTGTGCGCACGCGCGACTGTGTTTCTATGTGCACATGTGTATACGGGTGTATGCATGTGCACGTGTGTATATTGTGCACACATGAGTGTGTACCTGTGTGCACATGTGTATACGTGCGCGCACACGTGCACTGGTTACTTTTGTTTCCCATGGATGAGTCCCGAGAGGCAGGGGGTAGGCCCTGTGAGCACCACCGAAGGCTGCTGTGGGGACACCCAGGTCAGAGGTGTCCCAGCGCCCTGTCGGGTGTGTCGTCTGCTCCTGTTTTCCCCGGGGTCTGTGACGTCGCAGAGGACGCCCTGCCATGTATTCAAGCGCTCTTCCCCTTGGAGGAGCCTCGCTTATCCGCACCACCGCGTCCTGTTTTCACAGCAGGAAGGCCACGCATGCGAGTTTTCAGTAGAAGCCGCGTGGCTCCCACTTCCCAGGGCCCGAGATCGAGTTGGCATCATCCTGCTGGGAACATGCCCCGTTCAGTTGCGGTTTCCTTGGCGGCCCCTAACGAGAACGACGTCCGCCCGCTGTGTTTGCAGGGACACCCTGGGTTAGTTGGACAGCGTGGACCTCCCGCCCGCCCACGTGGGGCGGACCTCCTGGTTTGCTCAAGAGGTGAGTGTGGGTCCTCTGCCCTTGTCATTACGCAACCTTCCTCGGTTTAACCCCCCAGTGCTGGGCTTTCTGGGTCAGAACAAAACGGCCTTGGGAGAAGTCCGTAGTGCACAATTCTGGGTTTTTTTTTGGTCTGGAAAGTAGGGAAAACACTGATTTCATTTTTTAAACACCCGTGGAAGAAGTTTGGGATTTTTCCCAGAGGAACCAGTGTGTGAACTCGTACATTTGTTTCGTTCATTTGTAGGGCAGAGGGAAGGCTTTGCCGGATCGGCTGCCTCTGCGTGTGGCCTGCGAAACAGCAGTCCGGCCACAAAGCCTGGGGAGGAGTTACCTAGGGCAGAGCCGGAAACAAAGGGTGCCGGGGCTGCGCCAGGCTCCCCTCGCCGCACCGGGTGTGGACCCTGGGCCCAGGGCCCAGGGCCGGAAGGAGCCCCTGCCTGCTTCTGTCTGGCCCGCGAGCTCAGTGTTTTACACTTTTAAGTGGTTGAGAAAAATCTGAACGAGAGCGTTTTCTGACGCCACAGTTGCGGGGTTCCGAACCCTGTGCCAGGAGCTGGGGATCTCTAGCAGGCATGCCCGGGGCCCCCGTACCGTCTGTGGCTGCGTGCTGCGGTGCCCCGGGCAGGGTATCCCCGCTCTGCGTGGGGGGCTGTGGGCCCAGGTGGGGGTTCCTACAGGGCCTTCCCGGGGGTCCTGGCACAGGGCTCACTGGAGGGCCAGCAGAGGGGATGCGTAGGTCACAGTACATGAGGAGCTGGGGCAGCACGAGGCTGTCAAGCATGTGTGCGAAGGTTCTCGGCGTCCTTGCCGCAGACAGCTGGGGCCGGGAAGTCGCGGACGCTGTCTGCGGGCTATTGGCAAAGCTCAGTCCAGAATCCCCAGGGCTTGTCGAGAATGGATGACAGTTTCAGGGTGATGGATCCTTTGCTCTCGCTGGCCACCCACACAGGTCAGCACACGGGTGTCCACTTTCCCCTGGGCAGGCTGAGCCAACGCCTGCCTTCCTGAGCCTGACACGAACGCAGGGTCTCAGTCTGAGGACATGACCGGAAGACTGGAAGCGGCAGCATGGGCCATCGGTGCCCAGAACATGGCTCTGTCCTGTGCCCCTTCCCGCAGGTTTCTGTGCACCTGAAAGGAAAAGAGAAAATCTTTCCTGCCAGCACTCCTTCCTTCCGACCTATCTGCCTGTTTTCCTGGGGGCAGCAGCTCTGGGTGCAGCTGGGGTTACCGCCCTGGCTTGTGCCTGAGGACCTGTGATGGGAAGGAGGGGCTGGCCCTGGACCCCTTCCTTCCCCCCACTGTCCCTCCTTCCGGGTCTCGTGTTGTGCTGTTTAGTGGGGTTCATGGAACATTCTGACCTGATCCTGGACAGTGTCTCCCTGCCTTGCCTGCGGTTTGCCTGTAAAGACTTAGACCCGGCAAATGAGGCTTACAACGTCATGATTATTTAAATATCTCATGGTACAAATCCAAGCCATAGGGCCTCCTTCTCTGCAAAGGAAATAATGTCACTAAATCCCAGAGAAATCTAATATTTAAGCGTCATCGCTGCCTGTATATGTTACTAATGAAATAACCTCCTGACTCCTAAAACCAGCTTGGAAAGTATGTATGTCTTTGGAATGGGTCGATACCCTGATTTATTTTCAGAAAGTCGGTTTTCATTTAAAGTTTTCTGTATTGTGCTTTGAACTACTCAGTTTTTGTTTTGAATTGTACGTTGGAGAAAAACGTATTTTGCTTTCCTCTCTGTTATCATATACGTTATTACGTATTTTTGCCAACCAGACTTTTAAGGAATGGGCCGGAAGGTCACCCAAGAGTTGGCCTGGGTGGGCGTCCTGCCTCCGGGAGGTCCTGAGGGGTTGGGGCAGCCTTCTGGCCCTGCCCCGGCCGCCCCTCCTCGACACTGGGCTCCGCGGGACGCTGACACGTCGAGGCCCCCAAGGAAGGGGATGCAGCCTTGTGAGACCCCGGTTCTCTACCTCCCCATAGTGGGACCCAGCCCTGCAAAAAGGAAGGTTCCTCAGTCTGGAGGCTGCCCACCCCGGGCAGGGCCCTTGCGAGTTCTTCCTGTGGCTGCTCCTCTGTCCTCCCTGCTGTCTGCCTCTCTGTCCCGCCTGCTGGGTAGAGTCCCGACTGCCCCTCTGTCCTGCCTGCTGTCTGTCCCTCTGTCCCGCCTGCTGGGTAGAGCCCCTGCCCACCCTGCACCTGTGAGCCAGGAGAGGCGGTCCTGGCTGCTTGGTGCCATATCAGGAGGCAGAGACGGCAAAGAACAGAACGTTTGACAAATTGCACCCCAGCGCCCACGTGCCTCCGCCGTCTGAACGGCCTTCTCTGGGGAATGTGCGATCCTGGATGTGTGGCCGCCGAGCTCACAGGCGGCTCCGTGGGAAACAGAGCCCTCGGGGCCACAGAGCCGCCTGGCGTTGGCTCCTTGTCAAATCACCCATTTCTCCTGTGGGCTCGTGGGAGAGGTGAGCCAGGTCATGTGAGCAAGGAGCTCGCTGTCTGCCCGTCCCCATCTCTCTGGGACTGCCCACCTGGCAGGGGTGCGGGCACGGTCCTTTCATGTTGTACCTGCAGGCTCCTGGGCCGAGAAGTGGCCTGGGGCGTCACCTGAGGACATGGTGCCCTGGGTGCCGCCTGTGATGGGTGCCAGCCCGCAGGCCGCCGTGTCACAGGTCAGCAGCAGTGTTAACACAATGTCATAGTAACAACGTGCAAGACCGTCTTTTACTGTTTTACGGAACCGTCAGTCCACGGTAGGGTGGGAGGAAAGGGCAGAGCCAGCGAGCTGGCCCCTCCCGAGGGTGGCTGAGCCCGTGAGCACGCTCCTCTGGGCGTGGCTGGCCGTGGGGCACCTCATGCAGGCCGTGGAGGAGCAGAGCCCATCAGCCACGGCTCACAGGTCTCCTGTGATGGCTCCTGTCTTGCAAGCGACGTGGTTGTCAACACTGACACGGCTGAGAGCTGTGTCCCAGGCTGTCGTGGGCAAACGCGTCCAGCCACGCTGGCGTTCCGGAAGGATGCGCCTGCGTCAGCACAGCCTGCCCTGTCCTGTGTCCACGAGCCCTGTGTAGGTGGAGGCATCGTGTCCGGGACCCCTCGTGGCAGCTGGCCGCAGCCGGTCCTGCCTGTCGGGTGCGGGTGCCGGTCCTAGCTGTCCCTCAGGCAGAGATGCTGGGTCCCCACGTGGGGCCGTGCCCGTGGCCGGGTGGCCAGGCCTTGGACCCAGGCTCCTTGGCTTTTCCTCTCCCGGCACCGGTGTTTCTTTGCTGACCCGCGATTTTCCCGTTTTTAACTTCAGTAACTTGGCTGAAGGAGGGAGTAGGCGCCTATCACACATGCAGACAGCGCGTGCTCACGGGCTTAGCAAATCCTTGAACACACACCAGGGTCAGAGAGACCTCTGGAGGCGGGAAGCACGAGCCAAAATAAACAGGATGAAGTTTGTGTAACTTCTGGCTGTGAGTCATGCTTCAGAATCCTGCCGGTGGCTCCCAGTGAGGGAGAGGGGACAGACACACGGAGTCTGTCCTTGAGCCTCCTTTTGGGATGCTGTTCACTTACACTTAGGAGCCTGACACGTGAGAGGATCTGTGTGAGAAATTTTGCCTTCGTCTCATATCAGTAAAGTCTCATTTCTCCCGGACGGTTGGCTAAGGAACTTTTGGGGGCTCGGGAATGCTGTGCCAGATCTGACCTTGGCTTTGCTTGCCTTCGGGGTGCTTAGAGCCAAGCCCGCCTCTGACCTCCGGCCTCTGCTCCTGAGCCTGGCTCTTTCTCTGCCTTTCTCCCCTCTTCCCTGCGACCTCAGGCACGTTCGTGGCTTGTGTTTTGTGTACTTACATGCTGTGAGAAAGGAAGATTAGGATGGGAACAAACAAAAAACGAATTTGTCATTGTGTGTAAACGTTCCGTGATTTCCAGCCATGACTCCTGTTTTTTCAAATCTACTCTGTAAATACCGAATTGAGTTCATTTTTTTTTTTAAAGTCAGCTGCAGAAGCAGTGCCAACTGCTTGCCCTCCTGTCCCCTGGTGTCCCCTCCTGTCCCCTGGCGTCCCCTCCTGTTCGGGACATGCAGTTGCCCTCGGCAGTTCTGTCTCCAGGCTAATGCCGTTCAGCCCTCTCTCCACACCATGCCCAAGGTGTTCTCAGACGTTCTCAGACGTCCATGTGATCCTGCCTCCAAACCTCCCTAGTCTCCACTCCAAACCTCCCTAGTCTCCACTTCAGGAGAAGCCAGAGCTCCACTCCTGGCCTCCTGGAGCCCGGCCCGAGGCACCACGGCATCACGTTGGGAGCACAGTCCGTGCCCAGGTCTCTCTCTCAGCAGGTCACAGGCTAGGCCATGACGCCAGGCAGCTGTGGTGGAAGTGACCAGCCCTTAGCAGGTGCGCAGGGACATCAGCTGTTAGCCCACGTCCCAGCAGAACCGCCTGTGGGAGTCTGGTTCACAAACACCTTTGCAAGAATCCGGGACGATCCTTGCAAAGGCGCGCTTACCGCGTGCATGCGTGGGGCCAGCTCGGACGTCCCCCTGAATCTGCCCTCTCGGTCAGCAAACCACGGAGTGTGCCCGCCCCCCCGCCCCCCAGACCAAGCCCTCCCAGGGCGAGCCCGACTCCCCAGCCTTGCTGGAGCTCTGACCCACTGCTCCACGTGTGCGGCCCCTGTCCCGTAGACCCCGTGCACCGTGTATGGTGCAAGCGTCCTAGCTCGCGGCCTCTCAGGCCTGCCTCCCTCGGCAGGGTGATTGTCAGTGTGGCCTCAGCGCCCCAGTGTTGGCATCACCAGGGGAATTTATAGGCGGTCAGTTCTGATGGGCAAACACTAGCCAAGGGCCAGCTCGCTCCCGGTCAGAGAGCAGGGTGCACTCGCTAATGACCTGGGGACCCTAATGAAGCATATTGGGAAACATGGTGGCCTGGAGAGGAGATTCTGGCCAAGTGGGGCCCGGGCAGTATGGGACACTCTGGGCCGTGCCTCCTAACTTGGTGTCAGGAAGGACCGGCTGTGATTCGGACAGTAGCCGTCCATGCATCCCACAAGCACTGTGGGAACCCCAGAGAGCTGGTCACCAGAGAAGACAACAATAATACAGGGACAGTCAGTGGAGGGGTGCCTGTGGGCGTGACCCCGTAGGCCTGATGGGGCGGGCGTCAGGCTCCTGACCCTGACAGCCAGGCACGTCCCGGGCACGCTGAGCTGTCATCATGAGGGACGGCCTTGGGGACTGGAGTGTGCGGCTCGTGGAGGCCAACGGGGACCGGAGGCTGGAGCGGGCTGGGGGAGGGTGGTGTCCTCCAGGAGGACGGCCCAGAGGACGCTTGTGCTCTCAGAAGGGCACAGTGGATCCTCATCTGCAGCCCTGATTGGCCCCGAGCTGTGTGGTGCCTGCGTGGTGGGCATTTCAAAGCTGTTTCAGCACATTTGTCGTTCAGGACCTCGTTAGTAAAGGTGCCTTTCCGAGCTGCCCTTTGTAGTTACGCAGCGCGAACATCCCTGGGCAGGTGGTCTTTGCTTTGCCGGCACAAAGCCCGGGGCAAGTTCTCAACTCTGTGTGCGCGTCTGCACGCTCAGAACGCCTGTCCTCACGGTGCTGCAGGAACCACTAACGGGGCGTGCGCTCCTGCGGGTGCTGTCTGGTCCCGGAGGCCAGGTCCGCTTTCCTGAGCTAGTGGGATGCCCACGCAGGAGAGGGCGCGCTGTGTGCCCGGGGTTCTGCAGCAGGGATGGGGGCAGGCACGTGGGCCGGAGGCGTCAGGAAGGACAGACGGCCTGGTGGTGCATCAGAGGCAGGAAGTGAAGGAGATGTGGCGGTCAGCTTCTGGCTCACCTGTCCAGGGGGTGGAGTGTCAGTCAGACTGCAGGAATTGGAGAGGAACCGCGATTTGTGGGGGAAGAAAACGTGCTTTTCTTGAGGACAGGTGAAGTCCACGGTGCCTTGGGGAGTGCGTGGGAGACCCACAATTCCGTGTGCCCGCAGGCAGGGACGTTCGCACCAAGGCAGGGCCGTAAGTAAGTGTCTTATCACCAGGTCATTTACAGACGTTCTTTTTTAAAGCAGTCTTGGGAAGACAGAGCAGGCTGTGAGGTGCTCTGATATCTTTAAAGTAAGATGTTAGATTTCTGGGGCGCCTGGGTGGCCCAGTCCGTTAAGCTCCTGACTCTTGATCTCGGCCTAGGTCATGATCTTGTGGTTCATGGGATGGAACCCTGCATCTGGCTGTATGCCGACACACGGAGCCTGCTCTCTCTCTCCCGCTCTCGCTCTCTCTCTCTGTATGTCTTCCCGTTCTCTAAATAAATAAACTTAAAAGAAAAGAAAAGCAGTGCTAGATTCCGAAAACAATAGCTGTGTCGGGTTGGTCGGGGTCACGGCCCACTCAATCCAGATGCCGGCCCCTCCCCTCCCTGGGGACGCAGGAGGCAGCAGTGGGTGGGTCCCACGGCTCCTTGCAGCAGAGGGGCCGGCTTCCCGGGGCCACACTGCCCATCTCAGGGAGAGAGTCCAGCACTTAGAGTTCTGAGTCGAATTGGGGGTGCAGCTAGACTCACGATGGCTCGACACAGTTTTCCGACTCATGATCGTGCCAAAGCTGTACGCACTCAGGACAAACTGTACTTGGGATTTGGATTTTGGCCTTTCCCCAGGCTGGCGGTACTGGGTAGGATCCCCTCTGATGCGGGACAGGGGTCCGCAGCGGATAACCCTGCCCCCACACAGCCACCTGTGTGTCACTTGCAGGACGGTGCTCAGTAGATCACAGGAGCTGTTCAGCAGTCTGTTCTGTGCTGTGTGTGAGGTGGTTTTGCTCAACTGTAGGTTCACGGAGCATCTGAGCGGGTTGGGGTGGGCTGGGTGTAGGCTCTGGGGTAGGCTCCGTGTGCCGTGCCCTCTAGGTGCTCAGTTTCTGATTTCTGTTTTTTTCTGCTGGGCTTTGCTTCATCAGTAGTTTGCAGTAATGGAAACATTAAAACAAATCACCTAGCCCTTGGCACTTGTGAACTTAGACTTGGTTAGCCTTTTTCCTATAAAGTGTAAATGGACTTCTGGTTTTGAGGGTCTGGCTTACAAAATTGCACTGATTTCCAGGGCTGTTCCAGGCCCTTCTGCCACCGAGGGGGCTTCTGCGGCCCTGCACTTCCCCGAGGAGGCCGGAGGGGGCAGCACTTTGCATTACTTTTGAGGAGCTCCTGAACGCGGGTGCCGTGGGGCGGGGGCATCCTGTGAACCCCTCCACCTTCTCAGAGGGGGGCGGGAGCGTTGGCGGCACAGATCAGAACCCTGAGCGGATTCGGAGTTCACCTCTAGCCCTGCTGCTTGCGACTGAGCGACTTGGGGCACCTTGCCAGACCTTCCTGCCTCTGAATCTTTGTTTGCCAAATGCAGGGATTTCTTCTAACCTGTCGCGAATTCTCCTCCTTCCTAAAACCACTCACCATTCCCAGGCCCTAACTTGTCCGTGGCAGACACGGTGGACGTGGACCGTGGTGCTGTCCATGATCTTGCCCCGAACTCCTAGTTTCTAGGAGCCCGTGAGAGGCTCCCTTGCATCACCCTGAGACTCTCTACCGTGGGGACTGCTTAATTCAGAGACTGGCGCCTAATGAGTACTTAGTGCGTTCAGCGGATGAGTCTGGGAAATCTGTCAGAACCATGAGTGATGGTCTCCGTGGACGTCTACAAAGGGCTTTATGGTCTCGGGAGCACTTTCCACAGACATGGTCTCCTGCCGTCCTGTGATCGTGTGCCGAGTGGCGTTTAATTTTTAAGGTTTAGGACTTTTGCTTCCTGTTAGGATTATTTGTGGAAGTACTTAACAATGATTGTAAAAATAGAAATTCTACTTGTAAAATAACTGAGCTATAGCTAAGTGTGCAGTGTAGGGCAGGAGTGACCTTCCATGGTCCTATTCTGTGGGGTTAGACATTTTGTCTCCTTGGGCATGTGTAGATATTATTTCAAGTTAAAAAATGGGGGGGCATTTAGTATACGCTTGGCTCTAACTACTTTTTAATTGGCTTACATTTAACATAAGTTTTATGTCAACAACCACAAATGGGTTAAAGGATCAGACGTGGAGGACGAGCAGAGGGGACGAGCAGAGACCCACTGTGCATGTGTGCGTGCACACGTGTGTGCATATGGATACACGCATGTGCACATGCGTGTATGTGCGCGTGCACATGCACGGGGTGCATGTATATGTGTGCATGTGTACGTGTGTGCATGTGTGTACGTATGCGTGTGTGTGCACATGTGTGTGCACAGACGCGTGCATGTACAGATGCCGCTTGTGTGTCCGCACACACTCGCAAACGTGCACACACTCACACATGCACACACAGCTGCCTCCCCAACATTACCAAAGAGCAGTGTTCTCAAACTTCACCGTGCGTCTCCTGGGGGGATTATAAAAACTCAGAATTACCAGGCTCCACCCCAGACTTTCTGATTCTGTAGATTTGGGGTGGGGCCCAGAATTTGCTGTTCCGGCAAGTTCCCAGGAGATGCTGCTGATCAGGGGACACCCCCCCCCAAGAACATTGCTTAAGAGAATCCTCACCGTTCCTAATTAATAAGTCCCTCCTGAGACTTTCTACAGAGCGGGAATCGATTCAGGTGAAACACAGCCTCTGATTTGCAGTTATGACTTTGGATTTGGGGTTTGTATTTGCAGCCCATGGCATCTTGGTTCCCTGCACCTGTCTCTCCGGGCTGGGGCTGCACGGCCTCTGACCGTCGCTCCTCCTGCCGTGCCGCTCGGAGGCTGACCGAGAGTCTCTGTGCGTCATGTGCGAGGGTACAGACACAGTCCTCTCTCCGTCACACTGTGCACTTTCTGGTGTCCTGCCCGCAAGCTCGCCCCGTTTTCTGCCGTATTCAGGATGTCATTAAGTCTGTGCAAGGACTTCCCATTTTAGCAGTTACGACTTCCAGTTCCAGAATCTCAGTTTAGTTCCTTTTATTGTTTTTACGCCTCTGCTCCTGTTGGGGGGGCCTCTCTGTGCCCTCTCCCTGGCTGCACGGGCATGTGGTTTTTCTCCAGCTGTCTGCTGGGAGCACGGGTGGCTGGCCTGACTGCCGGAAAATAGGCTGTGCAATAAGATGTGGTCACATGTGTAAGCTTAAATGTTCTAGCAGTTTCCTTAAAAATTACAGAGAAACGGGCACCTGGGGGGCTCAGTCGGTTGAGCGTCCGACTTTGGCTCAGGCCATGGCCTCACAGTCCGTGAGTTCAAGCCCCGCGTTGGGCTCTGTGCTGACAACTCGGAGCCTGGAGCCTGCTTCAGATTCTGTGTCTCCCTCTCTGCCCCTCCCCTGCTCATGCTCTGTCTCTCAAAAATAAAGAAATGTTGAAAAAAGTTAAAAAAAAAAAATTAGAAACCGGGTAATTTTACTGAGTTTATTAACTATAACAAACATGTTCATGTTTCAACACGTAATCTGTGTGCACTGATCTCCACTTCCCCCGGAGTCCTCTAGATCTGGTTCGGGTCTTCCCCGGACCTAGGCCTCTGTTAGGACCGGCCATGCTCGGGCACTCAGAGCCGGGTGCGCGGCGGCCGCTGTGTGGGGGCCCCTCTGTCTGTCCATCCGGCCAAGGCTCCTGGTACCGGCCTCACACCTGCCGGCGGGTGTCATGTGGGGCTCCCTCCCCCCAACCTGAGCGGGCGGGCGTCACCGTGTCGTGAGGGTGTCCAGTCCTGGGTCCCTGAGCGGTTTGCCCCCAGTGCCTGGGCATTTTCGTGACTGTCCGCCCTGCTCTGCCGTCGTAGGGGAGCCCGCCTCAAAAGCTGCATGGCTCTGGCCCTTGTCCTTCTGCCAACCTGAGGGCTGGCTTCGTGGTCTGCGGCCGTCCCCACCGGTTCGCCGGAGTGTTTGCCCACGGCAGTCCCCATTCCGGGGGGACCTGTTCTCCGTGTTGGTCCAGGGTCATCTGTCCGAACCCTGTGAAACCCTGCCTTTGCTCTGTGCGAGGAGGGATCTTCCAGATCACCTGTGTTTACACTGAACAGTAACCAGCCAGGTGTCCTCATTAACCGCGGCCCCACATTTCACCGGGATGTGGAGGGGAGTCAGGGAAGTCGGCCCCAGAGACGCCCCCCGGCCCCCGTTCCCTCCCTGCCCTCCCCGCAGGGCCTGGCCTCAGTGTCCTTGTGCCGGAACCACGTACAGTGTTCTGAATGTGGATGTAGATGAATTCTTGCCGTATTTCAAAGCAACAGGTCAGCTCGGGCCAGCCGCGTTCCCCGGAGAGCACGCGGGCGGACACCGGGATCCGGAGAGCACACGGGGTGGTGGTCAGGCTGGCGGTCAGGGCCGTGGCGACCGGCACCCGGGGCCTCCCCTTCTCGAGAACCCGCCCAGAGCGAGGAAGCAGGTGCCCCACTGTTCACTCCAAAGTGCTCAGATTTCATTTTAGCCACTTACATGCTTCCTGAGAAGTTTTTTATCGCAGCATAAACCAGAACCCATTCCGTAAGTCATTACAACTATTAAATTGGCCCCAAATATCCGATTCCTGAAAAGTCCGTGAACGTGAGAACTCCGTACACGTCATGAGAGGAGCATCGTTCCGGAGTTGGACCACATGCTGCCCAGGAGCCCCGTGTCTGTTTCCTGGGGCGGCCTGCACAGACGGACGGAGCTCAGACGGGAATCCACACGCTCCCAGCTGGAGGCGCCTTTCCACGACCAAGGGTCACGCTCCTTCCAGGGCGGTCCGCTCTGTGTCCCAGCTGCCGGCTCGCGGTGGACCTGGGTGATGGTTGACATGTGGCAGGATGACGGCCGTCTTCACACGGCTCTGTCCCCGTTGTCCAGATTTCCCTCTTTGAGGACGTGAGTCATACTGGAGTGGGGCCACCCTCGTCGCCTCTGTAAAGACCCTGTTTCCCAATAAGGTCGGTTCCGCGGCCCTGGAGTCAGACCTCAAGGTGCTAATGGCAGGGCCCCAACTCATCCCGTGATAATCCAGCAGCACCGAGTCACAAGGGGTTGGGCCTGTGCCCAAGGAATCTTGATTTTTCTGACTCTTCGAGGAGGAAAGTCGTGTTGCATTTGCTTCTCAGTGCCTTTCATTCACGTTAAATTTATAGGTTTTAATTGGGGCTGGGAGCGGGTAAAAATGGACCCGGCCGCTTGCCTTTTGCCCCCGAGCTCATGGCCCCGGGCCGAGCGCCTCCCCGGGTCCACGGAGCACACACGCCACCAGCTGCCCGGCGCCTCCCCCACTGGGCCACCGGCAACAGACAGCTCCAGCCCTGGGCGCCATGGTCCTGCCCTCTGGTCTCACCTGGGCTGCCCAGGTCATCCCTCTGTCCCTGAAAAGTCAGTAACTGCTCTCCCAACACACATCTGAGTGTTGAGAAGACGTAGGGGGAGTACTGAGTTCGGATCCACTGTCTGAGTGCTGAGAAGACGTAGGGGGAGTACTGAGTTCGGATCCACTGTCTGTGTGCTGAGAAGACATAGAGGGAGTACTGAGTTCGGATCCACTGTCTGACTGTTGAGAAGACGTAGGGGGAGTACTGAGTTCGGATCCACGCGCAGGGTGGATGGATCTCCCAGCTCACGATGAGCTTCTCAGTTTCACTCTCTACTTCTCACCGAGAGAACACTGAAGGCGCTTGGCGGATAAACCACCGCACTCCAGCTCCGGAAATTGTCGGAAGGCGGTGCTGCAGCTCTGGACCCTCCCATGGCCAGCGACTCCTGTTGAGTCCGTGCAGGGCAGTCCCGCTCTGGTTTGGGAGGACCTGGTGACGTTAGGTTTTCCAGCGGGTGGCAGGAGGTGGGTGTCTGGTTAGTTAGAAAAGTGTTTGTCTCTCCAGGATCGTTGTTTAAACCAACTTGTGTCCTGGGAAAGCGCCACTCTCGTTCAGATAAATACTCACTGATTCGTTGAGCCTCAGAGAGGAGGCACTTGGCCCAAGGAAGGAGCTGGGCTGCAAGGTTTAATTCCTGAGGTGCCTCGTCGCGGTGTTGAGTCTGGGTGAGATGATGGCATCACTAGCGGTGACTGTGCACTTCTGTGTCTAAACACATCTCTTGTTTGTTTTCAGGGATCTGCGCTTTAACAGAATCCGGGAGATCCAGCCCGGGGCATTCAGGAGGCTGAGAAACTTGAATACGTTGTAAGTCCGAACGCTCTGTTGGGACCCCATGGGAAAAAGTGTAGAAATCATCTCAGCTTTCACCTGCGGGTGGAGCTCAACCACAGCGGTCAGCCCCGATGATCCATGGTCGGGGGTGTGGATCGGGAGAGTGGACACGGGGCCCTAGAGGAGAACATGTGCATTGAGACGCCAGGCCTGTGGGTCCGTGCTCGGCGCCCATGCTGTCTTGTCTGACATCCGTGACCTGTGTGGGTCCCTCATAAATGGGTGTGACCCAGCCCTTGGCCACGGGCACTTTCTCTTCCTATGAATGACTCAGCCCCTGGCTGGGCCAGACCCCTTCACCTGCCCTATTCACATGCCCCCCTCACAAGGTGGAGGGGAAGGTGCTTCTCCCGAACTAGCTGGGCCCAGGATGGGAGCCTGGGGGGGCGGCCAACCCCTCCCTCTGGTGGGACCACCCTGCACGTCCACACTGGCCTTCCAGTCGGCTGAGGTGGACAATGTGACAGTCAGTAGGACAGACAGATACCCTTTCCATCAGAGGGGATCTTGGTCTGTGTGCCCGGGGGGCGGGAATGGCGTGCCGTGACAGGGATGCCCATGCACTGAGGAAACTCATAATCAGAGGGCAAAACTGAAATGCTGTTTGTCATGGACACAAGCAGTCAAGCCAGTGTAGGCGCTGAGCTCCGCAGCGGAGTCCTGCTATGACCCTTTGCGAGCGGAAGGAACGTTTCCCACAGCACAGTGCAGTGGTGGTGTTTTACTTCTTCCTGAACTTTGGTTTCATAGGCTTCTCAACAACAATCAGATCAAGAGCATACCCAGCGGATCATTTGAAGACTTGGAGAATTTAAAATATCTGTAAGTTCACCATCCGTTCTTTACCCTTCGGAAAGCTTACGTTGTCGGTATACAGACTAATCTTGAGCGAAATGTTATGCTGCTTGCGAATTATTGCAGATACACCCATCTCTTAGGCTGTATTTTCAGAAGGTAGTGAATTTTCGGGTGGGATTTTTAAAATGAGTTCTTGTCAGTATGAAGTGCTGTGTTGCATGAGGCTCGGTGAGTAAAGTCCGCGAGTGAGGTTAAGAGTCACAGCCCTGCAGAGTCCGTGGGAACAGTAACTCTGCTTGTCCGTGACTCGTGGTCCCTCGCCAGCGTGAATGGCTGACAGGTGGTCTGTGAGAGAGAAGCTTGGAGGGCAGTCTCAAGCTGCCTGTCCAGCTGTGGGCAAGTGTGGGAAGCAGATGACAAATCGCACTGGAATGTCACTACTTTTGGCTAATTTTCCCCAGCTTCCTTCAAGTGATTGCACCTCTTAGTTTTCTGCAGTAAAATTGTAGTTTACTTTTCAGAGTTGACTTTCGGTAACTTATTTATTAGAATTTAAAACATTTGCCTGTTGAAGCCAGTTTGCAGGTTAGAAAGTGGCCTGACTGTCAGGTGCAGGCCTGCTACGTTGCAGGCACTTAATTTAAGACCGGAAGGCATTAAAGACACATTCCAGTCGCATTCCTGGTTGTAGAGAAAAGTACGTGTCGTGTACGTGTTATTCTTACTTTTAAGACTTAGATGGCATTTCCAGATAGAAGCATTAAAAAAAATGTTTTTTAACGTTTATTCATTTTTGAGAGACAGAGACAGAGTGCAAGGGAGGGAGGAGCAGAGAGAGAGAGGGGGGCACAGAATCCGAAGCGGGCTCCAGGCTCCGAGCTGTCAGCACAGAGCCCGACGCAGGGCTTGAACCCACGGACCTCGAGATCGTGACCTGAGCTGAAGTGGGACGCTCAACTGACTGAGCCACCCAGGCGTCCCTCTTTCTGTCTTCGTTTTTTTTTTCTTTTTTTCAATGTTTATTCACTTTTGAGAGACAGAGAGTGAGTGGGGGAGGGGCAGAGAGCGAGGGAGACACAGAATCCAAAGTAGGCTCCAGGCTCTGAGCTGTCAGCACAGAGCCCGACGCAGGGCTCAAACTCCCTGTCTGCCATATTATGACCTGAGCCAAAGTCAGACGTTTAACCAACTGAGCCCCCCAGGAGCCCCAGGGTAGAACTATTTTAATGAGGGATTTGTATCACTGACTTTTTTTGGAAATTTATATCATAACTGAACCTAAACATCTAGAAGTCATGTTGATTTTTTAAAACAAAGTCACATTATTGGTGTTGATGTGTATTTGGAAGCCTGTTTGATTTTGGATAACGTCACTGCAGCGATCACATTAACTCTGCTTACAGAAATACATATTCCTCAGTGAAGGTAAACGAAAGTGTTAGGTATAAATATTTTCCATCACAGTTGGCGTAGTGTGTTGCTTTTTAGAACAGGACAGGACAGAATAGACTAGAATAATGTATGAACATTATTAAGCCTTGTCGCTCATTTTAAAAATGAGGGAAAGGCCTTCTGTTATGTATTTATTTATTTTAAGTGCTATGCAAGTTCCAGAAGGAAGGTTTTGGTTTCTGACAAAAGTAGGTTCAGTTAGCTGATGGCCAGCATCCGTAGTGTGTGTGTGCATATGTGTTACTTTTATTTTTTATTTTGTACTATTGTGCTTTGGGATTGAATTAATTAGGAGCAAGTTATCATTCACTCTGCAGACGTATTTAGTGTTACAGTTTGGGGGACACTTTGGTTCTCACTTACAAGGATATTTTAAAGTAACACTTCAGGAGCCCCGTCTGCTGGCTCACTCCCCATCAAGGCACCTGCTCTCCAGCCTCGCCCCCCTCTGTGGCTGGCCTGGCGGAAGGCGCCCCAGTCACTGGAGAGGGCTTGGGGCAGGGTCCCTGGTGAGGAGGGACCCCACCTGCCCATCTGATCCCCTCCTGGGCAGGAGAGTGCGCTCCCGCAGGCACCGCTGAGGACGCTGTGCAATTTCAGTACCGGGGAGCTGTTCTGAAGTTAACTGGTTATTTCCGCCTTTACACGTAGGCAGTGGTTTCAGACGTTGAGTATTAGTTGCCTGTGTAAGGCCTAGACCTCCCCTCACTGGTATTTCCGGATGAAGCTGGGCAAGAACTCCTGCTCCAGGCGACTCTGACTCTGTGTGGGCTCATCTGTACGCGGCCCGTTACTGGAGGCGACCAGCACCCACTTACTCCCGTGGAGCCCACGTGTCCTCACAGACGCACACTCGTCCACAGTAGTTCGGTTCAGTCCTTGCAAAGTGACCCAGCACCGGGGGCTTGTTTTCGCCTTCTTTTGAAGAAATGAGCCCAGAAACCCCCGTCCGGAAGTAGAAGGGGGCGTAGCGCCTGCCAGGACCGTAGTGGCCGCGGGTGAGGCCGTCTTCTGTCGGCTTCCCGTGTATCTGTTCACTCCCAGTGATCCTGAAGTGCTGTGGTGTCCATTTACATCGGAAGAAACTGAGGCGGAGGAAGGTTACCAGCTCGTTCACGACCACACAGCTAGTGAGTGGAGGTTGACAGAGTGGCCGCTGGCCAGGCCTCTGTGGCGGGCGCTGGGCTCTGCACGGGTGGGCGAGCTCTGCCTGGTCTCTGGGGTCGCCTCGGCACATTTGCCCAGACGGAGAAGTGGGAGCCGCTTAGCTGGATGGTTCGAGGTAGCCCTGCACCAAAAACCACGAAACCCAGTGCAGTAAGACGCACGGTCCTTTGCAGATGAAGTACACAGTGTCACAGGCGTTAGGACAAACATGTTCTTGGGGGGACGAAAGGGCGAAAGCCTAGCCCCCAGGTAACCAATGTGCAGGGAGGGCCTTACCGCGGTCCCAGGCTGGCGCCTGTGTGTGCTGACCGGTCGCTGGGCGTCCACAGCAGGCAGAGGCACCCAGGGCGCCAGCCTCTTCGTCTGATGCTGAGATCACCTCGTATTCTCCATGGCGCTTCAGGGCTCATGAGGACGGTACCGGGGGCCAGTCATGTCCTCAGAACCGGGGCCCTTTGGGGACGGTCCTCACCCCTGGCAGGTCCGTTCAGGATGTGGCGGACTCTGCGAAGGGCCATCCCGTGTCTGTGGTGGCTCCCCGCCTCTGCCGTGTGGCCCCCCACCAGCCGTAGGCTAACAAAACCGGGGTGTGTCCCGTGTCCTTACGGACTCTGAAATTCACACTTTATATACTTTTCCTGTGTCGTGAGGTGTTAATGTTCTTCTGAAATTTTCAATCAGTTAAAAATGTAAAACCCATTCTTAGCTTGCAGACCATCTCAAAACAGGCAGTGAGCCAATTCTGTGACTCTTCTGACATGCCAGCAGGGGACCCTGGTGGGGGAGGTCTGCAGGGCACATGCAGGGTGCGAACTGTCCGCTCCCCAAATCGTTTCCCGGTCTCTCAAAATGGCACAGTTACAGCGTCTTATGATCAACGCATACTACATGTTTGTGGGGAAATGGTTTTATTCCCTTCGAGCTTTGAAGCGAGTGTACTGGGAACGAGTCGCAAGCCATGCTCCCAGAACCAGGGACTGGTCTGAAGACAGAGCAGTGGTCAACGGCGTCCCGTGTGTGGACACTTTCCTCTGGGGACGGGCAGGGGGCCCTCTAGGAGGGTAACCACGCTGCCGTGTAAATGTGTTGTCCGTATTCTAATACAGTCGTTAATTTTAAAACCCTCTCCCTGTGTCAACGTAAGTCTTCTTTCCACCTGGAGTTACGGTGTCTCGTGTGTGTGCTAATCCTCCCCTCGTTTCTTGTTTCAGCTATTTGTACAAGAATGAGATCCAGTCAATTGACAGGCAAGCGTTTAAGGGACTTGCCTCTCTAGAACAACTGTAAGTGTCCCTCTCCTGCGCCTGACTGCCTTGGATGTCACCTGCCCTCTTGCCTCTCGTAGGGAAGATGAACTAAGTTTGCTGTCTGCACGATGCATGTCTGTACTAACGGGGCGTAGGGCGTGTGTGCATGCCGATCGGAAAAGCAGTGGTTGACTCGTTACTCCTCTGTCTGTCTGACCCCCACCCACCCGGTCCCGGACGGCACTGGTTTCTGCCCAAGAGCAGCCCGGTGCTGAGCCCCCGTGATACAGAGATCAGTGAGAGCCAGTGGCCCCTGTCTTCATGGTGCTCCCGAGTTAAGGGACAGGCTCGCACACAAGTGAAGGGCCTTCGGGGAGAGGCACCCGGGGCGCCGCGGGGCCAGCAGGTGGTTTTTATCGCCCGCTGGCTCCTTTTGTGACTCTGCGCACCTGCAGCTTCCTTCGTTTATGACGTCATGATTTCGGAGAAAATAAACTTTTTCACGTGGTTCTAGTTAGCGTGTGTGGATGTCGTTTCCGTGGCCGCACGAGAAGTCCTCCGTTGCTGTGAAGTCAGCACGTTCATTTCTAAGTAGAATTCCCGGCAACGGGAGTCTCTTTCTGGTTTGTTTGTTTGACTTTTCAGCTGTGGAGCTGGAACAACTTGGAGGGTTCCAGAACTGCCCGCAGTTTAGTCGCACAGCCGGACGGGGCCGGTCGCTGTAACGGGGGGTCTGCCCACGGCCGCCCGCGCATGTGCGTGTCTCCTCGGCCGGCCGGGCGTAGAGCCTGCGTGGGGACCCCCGGCAGGACTGGGGTGCGGGCACCCCGAAAACAGTGCCTCAGGGCACACACGGTGCTCGTGTGTCGAGGCCCTTTTGATTCGGGAGGGACCTGCATTCCTCAGCTCACTGCGCGTGGCTTGTGATGTCAGGGAGGGAAGGGGTCGTACGGAAGTGTTTGTGTAATCTTCGCTTCAGAGAGAAAGGGACAAAAAGTTCAGAGCTTTGCAGAAACACACGGAAGTGTCTGGAAAACGTCCAGGTGGAGGAGAGTTTACGAAGGGACACACTTCCCCCCGGGACGGGGCAGTGAGATCATCGTAGCCGACAGCTAGAAAATCGCGTCTGATTTAAACGTGCTGGAAAGTTAAAGCACGTGGAGCTCACCCTGACGGGGGGGGGGGGGGGGGGAGGCCAGCTACTTTCCAGGAAGAAAGGGGCAAAGTCTGGGGAAAGTGAGGCTTACTGGACCAGGAGCCCCAAGCAGGGTCTCTAACCAACGGGCTGGAGACAGCGGATCCTGGGTCCGGATGTCTTCGAAACCCCCGGTTAGGGAGTTAGAGTCCCTGCCACCGGGACTTCATGCCCTGAAGGTCGGCGAGAGTGTGACAGACCCAGAGACACGTGGGACCAGGCCCCCCGCCACGGGGAGGACTCTGTGGGAGGAGACGGGGCTGTTCTGGTGGGTGTGCCCGGGCTGCGGTCTGGGGTCCTGTCCCCATGCCAGGAGCCCCTCCATACCCCTGGGATAAGCCCGGGGCCGCCGGAGTCTGCCGAGCTTCTGCCCAGGGGGTTTCTGGGAGGCCCGCAACGTGTGTGGTGAACGTGTGTGGCCAGACACAGAGAGCGTAGATGGAGTTGGGGCTCACGGCCGTCTTGGGGCCATGGGAGGGGGGTGGCCCCAGGCTGCCCGGAGCCCCGGGGAGTCTCCTGCCTCCTCCACCTCCTCCCTGGGGGCCTCCCCCAGGACTCCCCCTCCTTGCCGATGGGGGTCCCCTCCAGGAGCCTCCTGTGATGGCCGCTGACTGTGGATTTTCTCCCTGTGTCCCCTCTGTTCCCTGCTTGTGGGCTTCCCACCCTGGTGTGCGGGGCGATGGGCAGGGACCTGTCCTCGGGTGTCACGGAGGCACGGGAGGTGGATCTGGCAATGACCTGAGACTTGGCGGGGGGTGGGAGACACCGTGCACCCTCCCAGGGAGCCAAGGACAGGAACAGAGGGCAAGGGAGGACAACTGAACTCTGGTGACCCAAGTTACGGTAATTTCAGAGTTAGTGGAGGTCTCCGAGTGATCTGGGTGCGTTTCTAGAGTGCTTTCTGGCGTTTGGGTTTGGGGTGAAGCCTGTAGCTGCTGGCCCAGCGTCCCCTCCCAGAGTCAGCCTGTGTGAAGGCGGGGACCCCCCTCCTCCTCGTGTGGGTGGGGGGCTTGCGGCAGGAGCACCCTGTCCTAAGACCTCTTCTGGTCTTCTTAAGGGGAAAAACACTAATTTCCAAAGTGAGAAGCAGTAATTGAGGAAAATGAGGAGAAATTAGTTGTGGTAAAAAAATGTGTAAATTATGGAAAGTTAAGGGGACATAGTGAATGAAATATAAATGCTGGATATTCTGTGTAATTAGCACATTATCTTACTAAGCCTGGGGCTGTGTTATTTTTCCTGTAGTTCTTTCCAGAGCCGACAGTATGCTCACCCCCCACATTAACGTATACGCGTGTCCTCCCCTAAATTCACATATAGACTAGAAGGTTTGAATGACGGCGTGCACCTGCTTACATATGTGCTGCAATTGAGAATATTTTGGCTTTTTTCCTGCGAAGGTCCGTGTGCTTTGCAAGCAGGTCCCCGGGCTAAGCAGCCAGGCCCCAGGCCTGAAGGGGACTTGGTCAGAGTCCCTGCTGTCCGTCTTACAGTCTGTGCCCAGTTTTTAATTGTATTTAATCTTACTACGTGATTACTTCATGTGTTTTCTGCACAATGTAGGAAATCTAGAGAGTTACCTATTGACATACGAATTTGAAATGACTTAGGAACCATTTTTTTGAGCAGATAATCTAGATCAGCAAAAGTAAAATTGTTTAAAATGTTTCCTTTCTCTTTTTCCTTTTGTTTAAAAACTTGTCTAGATACCTGCACTTTAATCAGATAGAAACTTTGGACCCAGAGTCATTCCAACATTTGCCGAAGCTGGAAAGGCTGTAAGTTGATTTCGTCTTGCCCTCCTGTCTTCCCGCTGGTCCCCGGGGGCCGGCGTGCCGTCAGGTTCTGTGATGGAAAGGGGGCCACTGCCTGTCCAGACACCTGAGCACATCTCTGTTCCTTGTCTAACAGTTCAGAAGCGGGACTTACAATTTTCTCTTTATTTGGAGATGGTGATAAAATAGAAAAAAAAATCGAATTATTTTCTGAACTAAATATTGTTCTCAAGTTCATTTGTATTACATAAACGCAGTCGCTGAGGTATTGTTTACAACTCACTTACTTGACTGCTTGTACTCTTTTCTACACGTGTAAGAAGCGTTTTTAAAAGTTGGTTGTGGTTTTCTCTCTTTCAACAGATTTTTACATAACAACCGAATCACACATTTGGTTCCAGGAACATTCAGTCACTTGGAATCTATGAAGAGACTGTAAGTGTGTCTTTACAGAAGCCGATTCCCTGCCATTGGCCGGGTCCTGAGCTGGGTCCTGAGCTGGGTCCTGAGCTGGGTCCTGTGGCAGGGGCTGCGGGGTATGTCACATGCAGAAAAGCACAGGGACGCCCGGAGGGCACAGTCAACCCTCCCGGTGGGCACAGCCGAGAGCCCCCGGGACTCCGGGGATGTGCCAGCAGGTTGACCCCTTCAGAGGCAAACAAGACATGTTTTAAAATCAGTTTCACATTCTTCAGATTAATTTTTAATTCCATGTTGCAGATTTTGGTGGTGGAGCCACGTCCGTGTAGGACTCTGTGTCCTGTCCCCAGCCCTTGGGTGTTTGCAGAGCTGGGCATTAAGTAAACTGGTCCCCCGGTTTCTAAGGCCTCTAAACGCACTTCTTGTACCGGGTGGTGTGTTTTAATAGAAGGAAGGGATGTTAGTGCTGGCCGAGAACGTTGCTTGACGCCCTTCTGTTTTCCTCCGCGGTCAGGAGGGCCGCCGCTCTGCGGTTGGCCGTCACCGAGCATAAGGAGCCACTGAGCGTAAGGAGCTAGACATCAGGAAAAGGGGAAGATCATGCTAATGAGCCCAGGTCCAGAGCGAAATAAGGTGAAATAAGACCGCCTCCCTCGCTAGTTAGGATTCCTTCTGGACAAAGAAACGAGCCAAAGTCAGATGGCGTTCTGGCGAAGGTGGAGGGGCACTTGGTGTTGAGGGAGCAGGGAGGTCGCCAGAAGAGCATGCTTAGGGCCGGGCAGGCAGGCGGGGTCCCCGGAGAGGGGACCTGGCCAGCGGCCTGGACGCTCCTCGCCGGCCTGTGTCCGGCAGGCCCCGCACAGGCTCACGCGTCCAGGTCGTCCGGGGTGGGCTCGTCCCCACGTCTCACCGTCTTCCCTGTCCCAGGAGACTGGACTCCAACGCGCTGCACTGCGACTGTGAAATCCTGTGGCTGGCAGATTTGCTGAAAACCTACGCCAAGTCTGGCAACGCACAGGCGGCCGCCACCTGTGAATACCCGCGACGTATCCAGGGGCGCTCGGTGGCCACGATCACCCCTGAAGAGCTGGACTGTGGTGAGTGCGGCCTGGGGCCGAGGGAGACCCAGAGCCCCGTGCTGGCACCCAGGGGGTGTGGTACGCACGGCCCTGCCCACCTGCAGGGACGGCGTCCCTGCATCAGATCCTTGTAGGACTGACAGGGACGCTCCTTGGCAAAGCCCTGGTCTGCACACAGCATCTCTCGGTGCCTGTGGGGTTTCTTGGCTTTTGTTTTCAGGCTCCCCTGCAAAATTAGCAAACTGGGTCACACTGTCCCTGCCTCCCCATCCCTCCCGCCCCCGTGCACACGGGCTGCAGCTGTCGGCTGCCTCTGCGCACTGGGCTGGGCCTCCGGCCACGGCCCCGAGACACAGACCGCCAGAAGGGCCAAACTCCGACGGCGGGGCAGAGTCCTGCAGTGCCCAAGGACTGGTGCGGCTGAGCCTTTTAATTGCAGCCCTGTTTTGGGGTGCTGAAGTCCATTTCTCTAAAGCATCATCGTTTTTTTAGTGTTGAAAATACATGTAACGAAACTAGAAATCAGCAGCTTTCGTGAGTAACCAGCCAGCGTCTGCACTCCTTTGTTAACTGTCCTTACACGTGTGCACCCGTCTGAGCACCTGCCCGGCCTCAATAGTGTGCGGCGTCAGAGGCCCTGTTCACATGTGTGCGTCCTGTGCGACTGTCCTCCGGCAGGAGCCATGCCGCACGCAGGCAGCACTGCTGGGCTGTGTGTGCCTCACAGACGAGGCTCTTTCCTGGGACAGAGGCCAGAGGCCAGAGGCCGCAGCTGAGAGTGCCAGGCTGACCCCTGACATCTACACGCGTGTGTGTGTGTGTGTGACCACCATGCACCACACGGTTGATGTCCCAGAGCTGCCCTGGGTGGCCCTGCTCCCCAGCCGCCTCTGACTTAACCAACAGGACCCCGGCTCGAGGGCCATGGGTTTTGTCTGCCTCCTGCCACCGTATTCGTGGAGAAGGAGGACATGGGGCAGCCCCCCCCTTAGCAGATTGGAGGAGGCAGCTCGTTGGTCCCAGGGCCATAGGAGTGGGACGCGCACGTGGGAGGACAGAGGACGAGGACGCGCTACTGTCCTGCCTTGCACAGTAGAGCTTTCTGCTCTCAGGAGTGCGTTAGCTAAAAGGCTTTGTTTTCTATTGCTTTACTCACCCAAAGCAGCTGTTCCTGGAGTTTGCTGTGTGCACAGGGGTCTCGCCGGGTTTATCTGAGGGTCAGAAACGCTGGGTAAAACTCAGCCTGTCTCCCAGGAGATGCCCGTCTGTCATCTTCATGGGAACATTGTGGTTGGGATGGATGTTTGAACACTTGGGATTTTCTCTTAAACCTGAGATCTGGTTTGGGTTCTTGCTGACTCTAACGGGAGTGTTTAAAACCAAGAAGAAATGCGTTTCCTTCTTGGCACAGAAAGGCCCCGGATCACATCAGAGCCCCAGGACGCAGATGTCACCTCGGGGAACACTGTGTTTTTCACATGCAGAGCAGAAGGCAACCCCAAACCCGAGATCATCTGGCTGCGAAACAAGTAAGTGATTCTCACTGTCCGCCCAGATGCCCCGTCTGCACCACTGGGCATGTGCCCACGCTGCCACCCTGTGGGCCTCTCGACACTCTTGGCCTCTCCGGTGGAGGGAAGGGTCTAAAGGAGAACGTTTCTGCATCGTTTCTGCTGTAAGGGGCCGTCCGTTACTCCCCCTGCCTGGGGTGAGGGGCATGAGGGAGGCTTGGTTCTCCGCCGGATCTGGGGGGAGGTGGCCACTGGGGCTTCGAAGCTGGAACCGTCCTCCTGGGTGAGGAGGGCTCCTTCCTGCTGGGACAGCGTCTTCAGGGACGCCCATCAAGTGGGCACTTTTGTACTTAGTTCCTTGCACATCTGATCGGCCTCAGGAAACGAGTGTCCTCCCTTCCATCCACAAGCATTTCGGGGTGTGTGGGGGCACAGGTGTCGGAGGACGTGGCTCCCGGGGCCTCGTGTTAACACGGAACGCTTTCCAGCGTGCATTCTGAACCGACTCCTTGAAAACGGATTGTTAGCGTGAGACCCCCTGTCATTGCTTCTGTGTTCATTCTCACGAGGACACGGACAGGCTTTTCTGTGGATCTTGGCTGTGGGCATTTATACTCTGAGCTGAGCTCGCTGGCCGTTCGGTCGTAACAGGGCCAGAGGACCCTCTGGTGACCGAGCCCAGACGCCCACCCAGCCGTCATCCCTCCCAGTGCTGGGCCGTGTTCACAGAGAAGATGCGTAGGAAGCTGGGGAGCTTGGCATCAGAGAGCTGTCAGGTGCAGGAAGGGCAGCACTTTCCTGCCTGTGAAGTTTGGGAGCCTCGTCTACACCTGGGTTTGTCCTTATGACCCGGGCCCAGCGCCGTGCAGGATGTGAGCAGTGCCAGCCTGGTCCTCAGAGAGGATGTTCTCTTGGATGTCTCTGGAGTTGTCAAGATTTAAAATCCTGAGTTAATACAGGAGGAGTACGTGTGTATTTGAAAAGTAGAAAGGCATGAATTCGGCTGAGCCTTTTCCATTAACCCCAGGCCCGTCGTCTGGTGCTGGGCTCTGCCTCCACCCGCCAGCCTCTCCTGTGGGTCCGCCTCCCCTGCTGACCTGCCTCCCCTGTTAGTCCACCTCACCGGTGGGCCTGCCTTCCCGACTTGCTGGCTCACCGTGTTTATGGAAGGGAGCTGGGCCAGATCAGTGAGTCTCTTACGTTTGGAACCTGGGGAGACTGTTGCTTCCATCCAGAAAACCCCGTGGATGAGGACGGATGTCACTTTCGGTGGGTTGGTGCAGGTAGAGAGGTGTGTGAGCCGGGAGGGGAAGGGGGTTCTCACACCTGGCCGGGTCTTCAGCCGAGAGCCTGTAGGTTTCTGAGTGGCGTCCATAGGGAAATGCTCACAACAATGATGGTTTTGTCGGTCAGTGTATGTAATCATTTGCTTTAATAATAGCAAATGTTTCTGTCCCATTTTCTTGAGTCAGTTTGTCAGAAACCAAGGAAAATGTTTCTTTTGAATTTTTCCCACTATTTTCATTGTTTCCCTTTGGAAAGAGGACCGCTTTGAAACTTAAAAATATTTTTTGTTTTATTTTATTTATTTTTATTTGAGAGAGAGAGAGAGAGAGAGAGAGAGAGAGACACAGGGAGGGAGTGTTGGGGAGGAGCAGAGAGAAGGAGAGAGAATCCCAGGCAGGCTCCATGCTGTCAGCACAGAGCCTGACTAGAGGCTCAGTCCCACAGACTGAGATCATGACCTGAACCAAAATCGGGACAGAGTGGGACCCCTGTACAACCACGCCACCCAGTTGCTCAAACTTTAAAATCTTTGTAAACTGAAACTGAATAGTAAAAGTAACCAGGAATTAGTGATGCACTAGGCCGGCCCCTGTCCCAGACATGGTAATGATGTGGGACACTGTCGGGGGTGGGAAAGTGTCCTGGAAAGGCCAGGCATGGCGTCTCTGCCTCCCCACGTGCTCAGGTGTCTTCCGGTGTGGACTGGGCCTCCTGGAGCTTTCCGAGTCTGAGCGTGCCGGGTTTGTGTCTTTGCAGCAACGAGCTGAGCATGAACACAGATTCCCGCCTCAACTTGCTGGACGACGGAACCCTGATGATCCAAAACACACAGGAGACAGACCAGGGGATTTACCAGTGCATGGCGAAAAATGCCGCCGGGCAGGTGAAAACACAAGAAGTCACCCTCAGGTACTTTGGGTCTCCAGGTACGTGGAGAGGACGCCACATGAGGGTTCCTTCCAGAGCTGCCCTTGCTCGTGGCGCACAGGCTCCCTCCCTGCACCCAGCTGGGCAGGGCACGGGTAGGACGTGGGCAGGGCATGGGAAGGAAGTGGGCAGGATGAGAGCAGGAAATAGGCAGGAAGTGGGTATGATGAGAGCAGGAAGTGGGTAGGGTGAGGGTGGGCATGGGCAGGAAGTGGGTAGGATGAGAGCAGGAAGTGGGCAGGGCACGGGCAGGAAGTGGGTAGGATGAGAGCAGGAAGTGGGCAGGGCATGGGCAGGAAGTGGGCAGGATGAGAGCAGGAAGTGGGCAGGGCA
>NW_026057579.1:38869981-38879381 GCF_023721935.1 Panthera uncia
ATGGGCAGGAAGTGGGCAGGATGAGAGCAGGAAGTGGGCAGGGCATGGGTAGGGTGAGGGCGGGCATGGGCAGGGCATGGGTAGGATGGGGGCAGGATGAGAGCAGAAAGTGGGCAGGGCACGGGCTGGGCATGGGCAGGGCCAGGGCAGGGTGTGGGCAGGGCGCGGGACCAGAAGTGGGCAGGAAGTGGGCAGGGCGCGGGACCGGAAGTGGGCAGGATGCTGGCCGGAAGTGGGCAAAGCGCGGGTGCGCTAGTCTGCAGCGAAATTCCTTCACCCGGAGATGCTGGAGCACGTGGTCCTAGGTAATCCTCGACCTTTGCTCTGTTTTTTAAGAAGAAATTCAGACTGATGTTTTCTTAAAATGAGTCCATTTGTGTTTATTGTCATGAGCAACATATTTAGATTTATAAGTTTTGCATCCTGGGACTATTTATCCAGTCTTTTTTGTATTCTGTGCCTAATTTTGGAATAATTGCCCATCTTCTGTTTCCTGCTTTCACTTTGGAAGCCACAGCGTGGTTCCTTGATGTCAGTGATTCCCTAGGATAATTTAAACGTGACCTTAAGTTACCAGAGTCGATAATCACCGCCTACTGTTGTCTCCAAAGTAGGCTGTGTTCTGATTTTTCGGTGTATGAAACATTTTGTGCTTCGTGTGTTGTGTGGTCATAGCATAGTTAGCACTTCTGAATCTCGCCCTTTCTTTCTCACTTGGAGCTGGAGTCAGGCGGCAGCCCCTCATGAGGACCAGCTTTTGGTTAATAAAACTTGAAGGAGATTTATTTCCACACTCGACTGATGCCAACTCTCTGTCCACATTGGGTGCGCAGTTGCACCCAGAGCTGTCCTCGCCTTTGCCTCTGTTTCTCCATGGGCTCGGAACAGCCACTTCTCAAGCCACAGTTGCAAGTGCCCTCCGGGTGGGCTTTGACTTTGGGGTTCTTGCCCCTGCAGATGGCTTTGTGGTCTCTAGCTTGCCATCCTCCAGAAATGCTAATATTAGGATCATTTCTGCACCTTCTATTTATCTGTCCTTTAGATACGTGTTTAGTACAGTTTAAACATTAACCGAATACGAAAGGCGCAGAAATGTTCTTCTGTGTGTCTTTCTTCATCCCCTAAATTGACGCCTCCAACCCCACTCTCCCAGATTATGGCTAGGGCTGCCTTCCTCGCCCCCGCCTTGCTTGTTTTTCATCTCAGAACGTGACTGGTTCTCTTACTCTTTCCTTTCCACAGCTGCGTGGAATTCATGATCTGTGGCAAGGTGATCTATTTAACTGGTTCTTTGGAGTTTCTGAGGTTTTTCCTCAAATCTTTTGCCATTATCAGTCCACATCATCCCTTTATC
The DNA here is from genome assembly GCF_023721935.1 of Panthera uncia. Taxonomy (NCBI): domain Eukaryota; kingdom Metazoa; phylum Chordata; class Mammalia; order Carnivora; family Felidae; genus Panthera; species Panthera uncia. The sequence goes on from NW_026057579.1 coordinate 38,871,336, forward strand.
CAAAACCTCTTGGGTCTGATATCATTTGGAAATCAGAAATTGGGGGAATTTCAGCAGGGCCACCTGGTACGTAATCTGTTTAAGTGGCTCGCAGGGTCCCAGGCACCGCCCTGTAGCCACCGTATCCGCGTCCCACAGCGAGCTGTGTGCAGTCACGTGGCGAGGAGTAAGTTAAGACTCCAGACGCTTCTCGTCAGATTAAGTTTTACAAATAAATTATGAAAGATGTTTTGTGTTTGGAGCGTTTTTGGATTTCAGAATTGGGGAGAAGGGTGTCGGCCTGAATATACATCACAGGAATTTAAAAAGCACCCTTTTGGGGTACAAACGTTGTTTTACATGCTCGTAAACTCCTAGGAGAGTGATCTCTGGGTAACGGGGTGTATGACTTCTCAGTTCTGACGTGTGTGGCCACGTCACCGCAGGTGGGCCGTGGCGGTTTATGCCGCTGGTGTGTGAGCTCCGTGCTTCGTGGACGCCCTCACAAAACATGTCGCTCGGGGCGGCACAGACTTTCTTCTGGATTCAGAGCTGGAACATACTAGCTCAGCTAGCTTGTGCTTTCTTTTTGCATAGGAAATGGGTTATTTTTATTTGTTCTAAATACAGTTTAAAAATAGTGTTTCGTGCTAGTTAGAGGCTCTGGCAAGGTTTGACTGGACTGGCCCAGTGTACTTAGAACGAACAGAAGTTAGGATCCTGCCTGGGGCTGCTCTGTCCACGCTGAAAGAGGGAGCCACCCGGCCATCTGTCGGGCACTGACGGCCCTCATCCGAGGCAGCACATCCCTGCTGGCTGCACGTTCTTTAAAAGAGAAAGAAGACGAGAGAGTGTTGATTAAACTGTTTGCTTTATTTTAAGGCCAATAGATGGAACGAGTGGCCTGGAGAGAAGCCCGCGCAGAGCCCTGTTGCTTGGCCAGAGGAAACTAATCCAGAACTTGTGTTTCCTTGTGACAGCTCGACCCGCTTTTGTAATCCAGCCACAGAACACGGAGGTGCTGGTCGGCGAGAGTGTCACCCTGGAGTGCAGCGCCACAGGCCACCCTGTGCCGCGGATCACCTGGACCAAAGGGGACCACACGCCCCTGCCTGAGGACCCTCGCGTGAGCATCACCCCCTCTGGCGGCCTGTACATTCAGAACGTCCAGCAGGAGGACAGTGGGGAGTACACATGCTTCGCATCCAACAGCCTGGACAGCATCCACGCTGCGGCTCTGATCATCGTCCAGGGTGGGTCGGGGCGCCCCTCGTCGCTCGCGTGCAGACCCTCTCCCCGCCCCCAGCGCACTTCCCACATCCGACTTCCGCGACTTGGGGATTCGTTTGGTTTCCGAATGGAGACTTTAGGACAGTTGATTTCTCCTGGGGCTTTATCTCTGGCCGTGTTATCTGTGGCACGTAGGGCACCTGGCGTGTGTAAGGCGAACACACGAGTGTGGGCGGTGTGCACGGGCATGTTGAACCCATCAGTAAGCCTTGCATTCAGCTCGGAACTTCCCAGGAGTAGCTTTGGCTCCAGCTGCAGACAGACAGTACCTGTAGTATTAAGAGCTCAGCTGTGTGTTTCCTAACGTCCGACTGACTCTTGGTGAGTTTGTTGCCTTGTTAATAGATTACACAGTGAGGCATTTGAAGAGAAGCTCTGAGCCAGGAGAGTGCCAAATCCCGAGAGATCAGCCCTCTCTCGATTTGTCTGTCTTCCCCAGCCTCCCTCCTCCATGGAAGCCCCCTCCCTTGCCGTCTGCTGTGAGTCTGTCCTGCTGCCTCTTTGGGCACGTAACCGCGTGGTGCTGTCGTCTGGTCGTTACTGTTGCACGCACGGATCTGTTCTGGGCTTAGGGCTGTGTGATTCACACCCCCAGCAGCAAACCAGCTCCTGTCCCCACGTACAGCTGGGCCAGGTGACACTTAGCCACACAAGGACGAGCGGACGTTGCACGGCGAGAGGAGCGGGACCCCCTCGTTAGCCTCACCGCCGTCAGCAGCCGTCTGCTGAGTCAGCAGAGGTCTCTGACCGTCTCCCAGCGTCCGATGCCCTTCTGCCGTCATGCTGTTCCCTCTCTGGCGTCCCCCTGTGGCACAGCTGGCCGCTCGGGGCCGTGGCGCCTGCCCGGAGGGAGGACCCTGATGCTCCTTCCAGCGGTTTTACCCAGATCCACCTCTGAAATGATCTTTCCCATGTTTTTCCTTCCGGAAGCTCTTCCCCAGTTCACCGTGACCCCTGCGGACAGAGCTGTTATCGAGGGCCAGACGGTCGATTTCCAGTGTGAGGCCAAGGGCTACCCACAGCCGGTCATAGCGTGGACCAAAGGAGGTAAGAGCCGCCTCGGGAAGTCTGTCTGCCCTTTCCAGGCAGCCCCGGAGCCCCTGCCCAGGCCCGAGTGGTGGCCGAGCCAAGGCGTGTCCCGGCCGTGGGGACTGTCGGCGCGTGTGTGTCCCAGCCTCGCCTTCGCCCACTGCTGCCGAAAAGGACACGGGGAGGAGACTGTCCACGAGGGCGCTGGGGTGGCCTTCTGCTTTCTTGCTCCTCCCATGTAGTCTGTGTTTTGCTTCTGATCTACACTGAATTAGCATCTCGATGGGATTTAGCAGCATGTGGGATAGAAGTTTCTGGAAACCGATTGTAGCACATGTCTGTTGGAAGCTCATTTCCTGGGCCCGTCGTGCTGTGTCTCCACCTGCGGTGAGGTCACACTGTTGATCTCCACCTGTCGATCACGCTGATTCCCCGGGGCCACCTCTCCTGCTGCAGCTGGTGAACCACAGGGCAGATGACGCAAAGACACAGACTTCTCCCGGGACGTTGGCAGCCCGGCTGGGAAGGTGGGGGGAGGAGAGGTGGCCTCCGGGCTCCGCTCTGGGAGTGACCTTGAGAACCTGCCTTGAACCGGAGGGCAGCTCCCCGAAGGGGCCCTTAAACCAGAGGAGCACCCGGGCAGGTGCAGCAGGAGTTAACGCCTGCACCTCTATTCTGGGCAGGAGGGGCTCCGCCAGGGCACTTGCCTCCTCACCTGGGGTGTCCTTCGCTTCTGAGTAGCTCCCGCCCTGACCCCTGCCCCGTGGCCCGTCCTCGGGCCGAAGTCACACACGCCCCCTGTGTCCTGCCTCCTGCTTGTTTAGCCTGCGTCCCTGCCACCCGCTCCTCCCTGCTTCTGGGCAGTTTCTCAGAGGCGGGAGCGTGTCTCTTGTCCCTGACCTGCCGCACGCCCCGTAGGCTGGACCGTCGCTCAGGAGGTGCTGACCCAGGGGCCCTGCTTCTCGTTTGCTCCGAGAACGTTCTGCTGACCGACGTACCCGAGTCCTGCCTCTAACCCGCCACTCACTGCGTGTCCCACTGACTGGCGCCCCCGTGCCTTTCAGGGAGCCAGCTGTCCGTGGACCGGCGACACCTCGTCCTCTCCTCGGGAACGCTCAGGATCTCGGGTGTGGCGCTCCACGACCAGGGCCAGTACGAGTGCCAGGCTGTCAACATCATCGGCTCCCAGAGGGCTGTGGCCCACCTGACCGTGCAGCCCAGAGGTACGCGCGGCTCCCTCCTGGCGGACCCGCCGCTCTGTGCGGAGGCACCGTCCGGAGACGCGGGCCTTCTGCGGCCAAGGTTCCCGTCACTGCTCGTGACAGAGCGTGTCCTCTTCTTCTGAACACCCGTCCCTTGTACCTGCTCGAGGTACAAGGTGTGCGTCCCGCGCGTGGAGCTCCTCGTGGGGAACCCGACGAGGCCGGCCTGTCCGTGCTCTGGGGCCGATTCTTCCCGCTTCACAGAACGGCTCTCATATCCTTTCCGGGATGGTCACTGTGGCCAGGGGTCTGATAGCTCCTGACCCGTGGACGAATCCTGAGAATGTCCCAGGGATTCTGTCTCTCACCCCATTGTCCCATGAGCCTTCACACACGTCTTCCTTTTGTCCTTTGTGGGTGCGTGGTCTGACCATTCTCTCCGTGAGAGGCACCCGAGCCGGAGTGTGGCTGGTGCTGCAGGGTCCCCAGCCCCTGGGGGGTCCTTCCCTGATGGTTTGGGGCCTGGGCTGTCTTCCTGTTACTCAGGCGGGCTGGACTGCTCTCGGCTGGGGCTGACCTTCCCATTCCCGACGGGCAGCATGTGGGATGGCCTGTTGCATGAGATCCTGTGGGTGGTCCCTAAAGGGCACCAGGACTTCCCACGTGGGCGTGGGCCAGGATCCTCACTTTCCTGGTGAGGAAAGCTCTTTTCCTAAGTGTGCGTTTCCCGTCCTAACCATCAGGCTCTCTCCGGGGCCCGTGACGTCCCAGTCCCCCCGCCCCACGTAGACAGGAGCTGGTTAGGGCTGCGTCTGCTCTTCAGACGTGCTCCTCAGGTCCAGCGTGGGCCGCGGGCAGACCATCTCCCCTTTCCTCCGGCCCTTCGGCTCTCTGCAGACAAGGCTAGGAGGCACAGTGACAGGCTGAGACTGGCAAGAGTGCCCTGGGTCTGGCCTGGCTGCGGGCAAGGGGCTGTACTCTTTTGAAGCCTTATGGTGTAAATCACGAATGTCTTGGGATTTCCACCGTGGTCAGCTGGCTGCCCCTTCTTTGCAGTCACCCCGGTGTTTGCCAGCATTCCGAGCGACCGGACGGTGGAGGTGGGCACCAACGTGCAGCTCCCCTGCAGTGCCCAGGGGGAGCCTGAGCCCGTCATCACGTGGAACAAGGTAGCACCTGCCACGGGCGGGGGAGAGGGGGGTGGCTGCCGGCCGCGCGCTTCCTCTCGGAGTCAGCAGATGCTGCGGGCCCCTTACTGACAAAACCAAAGCGAGGCAAATGCACAACACAGCATCATGCTCTTCGTGACCTTCCCCATGACAAAAGCCAAGAAAACCTTCTGGCTAGATCCGTGGGCCCATAATCCATACGGGAGGTTTTTGGTGTTACTTCATTCTTCCGTGTTGTTTTTCTGAAGCCCAATGCAAAAGTGCATTTCCACGTTTAGCCATTGTAAACAAGAGTTCGATGGGACGTGTCCCCGGAGGATGGGGTGGCCATGGGCAGGGGTCCCTCGGAGGGAGGCTTGAGTTCCCCCCACTGTCTGCCAGACTTCACCTGCCATGACCACACGGGGCCATCCCGCTGGCCCTTGCCCAAGCTCTGTACCTTCCCTACCGTTGTGCACACCGCATAGGGGTGTCCTTTCATGAGCCCCCGGTCCCCAATCCTGGAGACTCCAAGGAACTTATCTGTGTCTTCTCTGGATTTTTTGCAGGAGTTTAAGAAAACTGTCACCGAATTGGATTAAATGTTCTCTTTCTAGTTTTGGGTAGATGTGACCACAGTCCGTGTGACCCGTCCACTCATGAGGTCTTGACAGGCGGTGTCCCCACCCCAGAAAGACAACGCCTGCTTCTTGATCTTATTCTTAGTATCATTTCTGTTCTGCTTTATTCCAGGATGGGGTTCAGGTGACGGAAAGTGGGAAGTTTCATATCAGCCCCGAGGGGTTCTTGACCATCCACGATGTCGGGACCGCGGACGCAGGCCGCTACGAGTGTGTGGCCAGGAACACCATCGGGCAGGCCTCCGTCAGCATGGTGCTCAGCGTGAGCGGTGAGTCCCCTCGGCGCGTGTGTCCTGAGGTTGGCAGACATTCTCCCGCGTGGACTCACATAGCAGGAGGGCACCTGGCCCAGCGCACTTGCAGACTGACGTGAGGGTTTTCAGGGTTACAGGAAGGCAGGGCACCCCCAGTTTGCAGGGGCGTTGCCGGGATCCTGAGAGGAGAGCTGCCTGCCCAGACTCACACGCTCTGGCGGCCACCCCGAGACCTCAGGCCGCTGTGGTCACGTGCCCTGTGCGGCTTTTCTTGATGAGGGGTTTGGTGGTTGGTGGAGTCGTCATCCAAACCCATTCGGGTCTGGGAGCATGTAATTTGCAGTCCCCATCTGGCAGGAGCAGACGCGGCTGGTGCCCCTTCACTGTCTTCGCGCCGGTTCTGGAAGGGGCCACGTGTCCTCCCGGGATGAATGTCTGTCATCACTGACCGGTCCCACCCCGGACCCTGAGCCACGCTGAGCCCACCTCTGCATCTGCCCCTTGCCTGTCTCGTTCACCTGTTCTGTCCATATGCTGCCGCCATCTTCCTGAAGGCTCAGATCCCCAACGTGTCGCTGTCGCTGCCCTGTGCCCTGTGGCTCCAGGACAAACCCACAATGTTAGGTTGGACCCAAACCTGCATCTCCTGTACGTCCCGTCAAGCTTCCCCTCCACCATCCTGAGCGGCTACCACCTTCGCTTGGGTCTGTGTTTTTGCCTTCCTGCCTTCTCCATGGGCTTGTGAGTGCCCACAGGAAGCAATGGGGTTGGGGTTTGTACACCCGCCACCCCCCACGCCTTAAGCCTAAAGCCACTTCTTAAATAGGAACCATAGGGGCTCCCGGGTGGCTCAGTCGGTGAGGTGTCTGACTCTTGATTTCAGCTCAGGTTGACTCCAGAGTTGTGTGATCGAGCCCCGAGTCGGGCTCTGCGCTGACAGTGTGGAGTCTGCTTGGGATTCTCTCTGCCCTCCCCCTGCTCTGCCTCTCCCCAACTTGTGCTCTCTGAGTCTCTCTCTCAAAATAAATAAAAAAATATTTTAAAAGGGCAGCCTTTTAAAAAAAAATGAAAAAAAAAAATAAATGTGAACCATAAAGGAATAACTGGAAGCCTGATTTTGGAGGGTTTTTTTAGGGAAAAATATTATTTTCCCATCATACATGGTATGTGAAATGGATGTAAAATTAGATTGGTGAATTTTATGACTGTTTTTTTAATTACAGTTTTTTATACTTGAAGTAATGTTACTTAAATGTGAATTGGTTATATATGAGATTTAAAAATAATCTCCCCACAATCCCACTTCTAAGAAATAAGCACTATTAACGTTTTGGTGAATTTCTTTTATTTTTTCAAAAGGTAGGTAAATGTTTTCGTGTTAGTTTTCGTGATTGTCGTTTACAGAGGAAAACAAATTGAAGTGATTCATAATAATGAAACATTGGAGTCATAACATTCTATACAATTATCGGACCCTCTCGTCTAGCACTTGGCATAAAAACATTCGGTTCCAAAAGTTAGTAAGTTTGGCTCCGTGCGAGACCCACTGCGCGGGGGGTCTGCCTGGGAAATGCTGTTGGGCCACGTGGGTCGAGAGCGGGTAAACGTGTCCCACGCACCGTGGCTCGCCCGCTGCGTGCCCGTGTCGGCGGGGAGGAGAGCGTCCCGGGCAGCCGCTCTGTACACGGCTGAGGGCGGGCGCAGGGGTGTCGGGGGCCCGAGGGGCTGCGGCTCACGTGCAGGCAGCGGACGCGGACGAGTAACAGAGCGAACAGCAGGCTCCGGTCGTGATCCGACCGGGAGGCTGGGGCTCGGGGCAGGTGGTCGGGGAGGACCCGCCCTGGGCACGCACATTCTGAGGAGCGGGGCCGCGTGGCCTGGCGCGAGTGGCGGGCGTGAGGCCTGAGGTTGGGACGGGCCGAATGCCAGAGGCCAGGCGGGGTCGGGGCCTCGTCAGCCGGGCTGTAGTCTGGCTTTTATTGCACGGGTGTGGGAAGCCACCGGAAAGGTCCGAGCAGTTCCGAGGCAGTAAGGACGGTGAGGTGTGGGGGAGGGAGCGAGGACGGTGTCTGCCAGTGTCCCAGTCGACGTGCTGCCGCAGCGCAGGCGTGATGGGCCTGCCGGCCGTGGACCCATGCAGAGCCCGGCGGGCGAGCGCCGTTCGCTGAGATGTCACAGAGCGGGGTGGAGGCTGGGATGAGGCGCACGGAAGGTTCTGTGTCCACGCGTGAAAAGCACGAGTAAGCTTCGGGAGAGAGATGGGCTGGTGCGGATTTGTGAGTATTTAGACCACTGCCCCCTGTGACCCCCAGGGAGGGCCTGAGGCTGGCCCGGCGCAGCGGGGAGATGTCTGGTGGGAAGGAGGAAGCGGCCACACCGCTGCAGAAGGGACAGAGGTGGGGGTCAGGTAGACCTGGCTCCTGTAGGTCCTTGGGAGGTGTGAGGAATCAGGAAGGAGTGTGTCCCAGCAGGAGGGAGTGTGTCCCCAGAGGGAGGAAGTGTG
>NW_026057579.1:38879391-38920911 GCF_023721935.1 Panthera uncia
GTCCCAGGAAGGAGGAAGTGTGTCAGAAAGGAGGAAGGAGGGAGTGTATCCCAGCGGGAGGGAGTGTGTCCCCGGAGGGAGGAAGGAGGAAGCGTGTCCCAGGAAGGAGAAAGTGTGACCCCAGTGAGGAAGTGTGTTCCCGGAATGAGGATAAAGGAAGTGTGTCTCAGGAAGGAGGAAGTGTGTCACAGCAGGAGGGACTGTGTCCCAGGAGGGAGGAAGTGTGTCTCAGGAAGGAGGAAGTGTGTCTCAGGAAGAAGGAGCAAGTGTGTCCCAGCAGGAGGGACTGTCCCAGGAGAGAGCAAGTGTGTCCCAGGAAGGAGGAAGTGTGTCAGAAAGGAGGAAGGAGGGAGTGTGTTCCAGCGGGAGGGAGTGTGTCCCCGGAGGGAGGAAGAAGGAAGTGTGTCCCAGGAAGGAGAAAGTGTGACCCCGGAGGGAGGAAGTGTGTTCCCGGAATGAGGAAAAAGGAAGTGTGTCTCAGGAAGGAGGAAGTGTGTCCCTGGAGGGAGGAAGTGTGTCCTAGGAAGGAGGAAGTGTGTCTCAGGAAGAAGGAGGAAGTGTGTCGCAGCGGGAGGGACTGTGTCCCAGGAGGGAGCAAGCGTGTCCCAGGAAGGAGGAAGTGTGTCCCACGGCCAAGTGAAAGAAGCATTTCAATAAGATCGTTTAAATTTGTGTCAGACTCTGGAAAGGCTGAGTACGTTTAGGGAAAAAAGTACCACTTCGTGCCCGGTGACCTTTGCTCCAGCCGCGTCAGTGGATAGGGGTAGAAGATCGGTTGGTTCGGGGTTATTTTATTTAGCAAACTCTGGTATTAAGTGGGAAGAGACGAGAAGAGGGAAGTGGAAAGGCCCAGAGGCCTGCAGGTTAAGCCGTGTGGACCTGTGTATGCACGCGTGTGTGCGCGTGTGGTAATGGTGCGCTCGTGGCGGTGACGTGATCAGCCCGTAGTGGACAGGAAAATGGAGGGGGCAGAGTCTTTGTAGGGGCGAACGGCTGGAGATCCAGGCACCTGTGGAGGGTTTGGCCACTGACGGAAGGACGGAATCCACCAGGAATTAAAATTGGCCGGAGCCGAGCCTCCACTCGCGGCCGGGCTTCGCTAGGAGAATTGGCTGCTTCACGTCCCAGCTACTTTTCCCATCCTCCTCCAGGGTCACGCGGTTTCAGAAATTCAGGTCTATAATTTACATATGGCTTGAAAATAGCTTCTAGCGTGATTTAACTTTGGTGTGAAAAATAGTACTGGAGGGAGGTGTGCCTTATTCTAAATGATGTCGTGTCCACATGTGATCGCCTAACTTGTGGGGCAGTGTTTGGGTAATGAACGACCTTGTGTTTTCCAGTTCCTGACGTCAGCCGAAACGGGGACCCGTTTGTGGCCAAATCGATTGTTGAAGCAATTGCGACCGTGGACAGAGCCATAAACTCAACCCGCACGCACCTGTTTGACAGGTACTGGGGGCGGAAATGGGTTCAGACCACTGTTTGGTCAGGCTCCGGGGTGAAGCGCATGCGGTTCAGGACACGAAGCTGTGACCTATGACGTCTGAAGAAAAACCTTTCAATTTAAAAGTCACAGTCTCCATTGGCACCGGGTTTTGTGGGGTTCAGATGACGAAAGTCACCGTTTCTGAGTAGCAGGTGAGCTGTGACTCACAAGACGTTTTCAGAAAACCTCCACTTACTCACTTGGCTTACTACCGAATGGGCAAAAACAAAGTATTTGTCGGGTGCGTTGTATTTGCTTGTGTTGGCAGTTCCAAAGTGTTTTTTCCTGCCTCAGAACTGTGTGTTTTCTCTGTTGATTTAATGATTTGCCTTTAGCGTCTTTGGTTTTGACGCTTTCCACTCGGGATGAATAAAGCACAGTCTGCCACGTCTGGAGAAGCGGCTTCACCAACACTCAGCGGCAGTGATCGTACCTTGGGGTGTGATGTTCGTTCTCAAGGGTTTTTTCTGTTCTTCCCTCCGCTCCTAACCCGTTAGCCGTCCCCGTTCTCCCAATGACCTGCTGGCCTTGTTCCGGTACCCGAGGGACCCCTACACCGTGGAGCAGGCACGCGCGGGAGAGATATTTGAGCGGACGTTGCAGCTGATTCAGGAGCACGTGCGGCACGGGCTGATGGTCGACCTGAATGGAACAAGTTAGTCCTGGGGTCTTTCTCTCCCGAGTGCCGGGCGTCCACCCCACCTGTGTGGCCTCCTTGGGGGCCATGCCCGCATCCCCGTCTGAGTGCAGGCTCGGCTGCCCGGGTGCGGGCCACGCCGGGTCCTGCAGCGACGGCCTCGGGTATCTTGGACGCCCACACGCTGCTGGCCCCCGGCCGAGACAAATGGTTCCCCGTGACAAATGGCATGGAGGGAAGAGGTGGCAGGGTAGCGGCTGCCACGTGAGGCCGTGCACACTGGACGAAGCGCTGCGGGCCGTCGGGACGGCATCTGCGGCGCTCGGCTGTTTGCAGAGCGGCTGCTGAGGCCTCCCAGGTGTCATGTGCACGGTGGGTGACTGATGCCCTCTCTCCGGCCCCCGCCGTGCTGGGAGCAGAGCAGCGCCGTGAGAAGTGCCGGGTGGCCGTGGCTTTTATTCTGGAAAAGCAGCCTTCCCACCACGCGTATTCTTTCACAGCTTTCCGGGAGCACGCACAGTCCCCTCTCTCCGGGAGGCAGGCTCCGGGTTTTCAGGGTTTTTTGATTGGTCTTCAGTGAGCCAGCCGATCTTTTCCATCAGGACAGAAATGTTGGAGAATTTGACATTCTTAGATACGTGCATGTGGCTCGAAGATGTGGGAATGGGCCCCTGTCCTTGGGAGTGGAACGCGTCCTTCAAGCCTGACCTCTGCCTTGCACTGGTTTGGGGCTGAGCTTCCTGGCGCGGGTGTGCAGACTATAGGCCTGTTTCCTCGTCCTGGAGGGCGCTGGCCTCGGTTGAGTGTCGGGGGCCATCTCCGGACGTTTTCTCTCTTCCATGGACGGCCAGCCTCACCTTGGAGGTGCTCCCTGGGGAACCTGTGTTGGGCACTTCTCCACTCTTCGGGCCCAGGATGGGGACTGGGATGTGTGAGGCTCATAGCATTGTCCTGTGGACAGGGACATGTGGGGTCTGTGGCCTTGTCTCCGTGGACAGGGATGCGTGGGGCTTGTGGCCTTGTCCCCATGGACAGGGACGCATGGGGTCTGTGGCCTTGTCCCCGTGGACAGGGATGCCTGGGGCTCATGGCCTTGTCATCGTGGTGCCTCACGGTGTCCCCAGCCGTCTGCGATAGGGACCATGCTCTGCCCCCTGTGGGGGCCCGTGGGGTTGCTTGGTTTTCTTCCTCCCTTTCTTTGTGTGGCTTATCGTTCAGGAGCTAAATGTGGCCGTGGCAGCTTCCGCAGGCGGGTCCTAAACACTGTGCGGCCTCTGTACGAGGCAGAGCCCGTCTGCTGTTGGTCCTTGTGCAGGACTGCGGGGTCGTCTCCCATCAGCACGTGCTGTTTACAGGAACACGGAGACCCGGACAGACAGGAATCAGTCAGCACCCCGGCACGGGTGCACAGCCCGCCCCAGTCGGGGTGTCTGAGGCTGGGCAGGCTGGGCTGGAGCAGGTGGAGAGACCGGGGAGGGGAAAGGATAAGGGAACTCTCGGGTGCCCAACCGGAAAGGGCCCCTGAGGCGAGAGGAGGGTTTTGTCATGGTCTCCGTGATGTGGGGGCCGTGGGGCTTCTTGTAGAAAAGTGACCTGATCACGTGGATCAGGTCGTTGGGTGGCCTTGATGTGAAGGGGGAGGGGCAGCGTGGGACGCGGGGCAGGCGTCCGTGGGGTGGCCCAGGGGGTCCTGGGTGGCCGGTGTCCGTGGAGCGACCCAGGGGCACCTGTGGAGTGACCCGGGCGGGTTCCAGGTCACGGGTGTCCGTGGAGTGGCTGCGTGGGGAGGTGAAGCATTGCAGTAGGGTGGCCAGCGAGTGGGGTGGCTTCCAGCTGTGCTGAAGGCAGAGGTGACAGTCAGGTGACTGGGTCTCTGCCCAGGGGCAGGAAGCCCAGAGGTGACTCTGGGTGAATGGGGAACCTGGAGGCCAGGTTAGTGGTGGGAGGGACTGTCTCACCTCCAGCAGCTCGCAGGCATGCTCAGGGGACGCTGGTCACCAGGGGTACCTGTGTCCTCGAGCTGCAAACCCCGGTGTCCTAACTCGCCTTCGGAGCCTTCCGCACCTGTGCCCGACACAGTCCAGTCTGTTCCACTAGCCTCAGGTGCCTTCTTTTCCTCGAATTTCAGTGTTTTCCCTGGTAGTTGCTTGTCTGCCTTCGGGGATGGTTTTTATATCTAAAGCAAAGCAGAGGGAGCAAGCATGGCTGCGGATGGTCAGGGCAGTGTGCAGAGTCCCCGGCGACCAGCTCACTACCCGGAACTTGCTGATGCAGCTGGTGGTCAGCCCGCCGGGTTAGTAGGAAGGCTTGGCCTGGCAGCAGTTTATCAGGGCGCTGGGGGAGACTCGGGCGTTCAAAGCACAGCACGCGTGTCTGGGTTCACAAAGGTGGCCTGTCTGTGTCCAGCCTTGCCTGCTGGCCGGTACCCATGCTTGCCCGGGCCGTGCTCGTCCCTCTGACTGGAAAGCAGGCCAGAGGAGAGAGGGGCAGTGCAGGGGGACGCCAGCCCCGACCCCTGGGGGCTCTGGGGCTTCCCGAGGTAGACACCCCGATCCTGCTTTGCCGTGTCTGCGAGGTGCCTGCGGACGGAGTGTTCAGGTCTGAGGGAGCCGAGCGTCGGGCCAGCTCGCAGCCCAGCGTGCCTGTCCTCTCATGCGGCACGCCTGCCCCCTCCCACCTCCAGCTCTCTATTCCCTCCATGGGTGGGACTGGCTCGGCTCCTTTAAACGTAGGCAGAGTCCATCTTGACCGGCTTCAAGCAGGTACCGTGCAAGATGGTGCTGACCAGGAGTCTAGCAGTGTGGGCGGACATGTGAGCCCGTGTGTCCGTGCATGCATGCCCTTCTGTGTGCGCGTGTGCCCCTCTGCCTATGTGCCGTGTGTACACGTGTGCCCCTGCGTGTGAACGTGTATTCCTACGCGTGCATATGTGCCCTTGCGTGCGTGCTCTTGCTTGTGTGCACGTGCCTCTGCGTGTGCACGTGTGCCCCTGGGTGTGTGTGCCCCTCTGCACGTGTACCTCTGCATGTGCTCCTGTGTGTGTGCACGTGTGTCCCTGCGTGTGCATGTGCTTGTGTGCCCTGCATGTGAACGTGTACTCCTATACGTGCATATGTGCCCTTGTGTGCATGCTCTTGCTTGTGTGCGAGTGCCTCTGCATGTGCACGTGTGCCCCTGGGTGTGTGTGCCCATCTGTGTGCACGTGTATGTCTGCATGTGCTCCTGTGTGCTCCTGTGTGTGTGTGCCTGTGTGTATGCACGTGTGCCCCTGCGTGTGCATGTGCTTGTGTGCCCTGCATGTGAACGTGTACCTCTACACGTGCATATGTGCCCTTGTGTGCGTGCTTTTGCTTGTGTGCGCATGCCTCTGCGTGTGCATGTGTGCCCCTGGGTGTGTGCGCTCCTCTGCACGTGTATGTCTGCGTGTGCGTGCCTGTGTGTGTGCACGTGTGCCCCCGTGTGTGCCTGTACTGTGCACGCGGGCGTGAGGGTGCCCCTGTGCACACATGCACGCCCCCCTGAGCGCGAAGCTCTTCCAGCAGTCCCAGAACAGGCCCCTGGCGCACGTCTGGTCTTTCCTGGCTGTTCCTGCCGGGACCCCTTCCCCGGCACTGTGTGGACCCCAGGCCGTCCCCCGCTCCCCCACCGCGCGCGCCCATCCCACGAAGGTCCCCTCCCCTGGCTCCCGGCCCGGCAGGCAGGACTGGGTGGGGGAGGACCGCGGGGGCCAGGGCCGCGTGCCCGTGTGCTGCCCGCCGTCCGGAGGGTGAGCCGCGTCCCCCTCTGCCGCAGGTTACCACTACAACGACCTCGTGTCCCCCCAGTACCTGAGCCTCATTGCCAACCTGTCCGGCTGCACGGCCCACCGGCGCGTGAACAACTGCTCGGACATGTGCTTCCACCAGAAGTACCGCACGCACGACGGCACCTGCAACAATCTGCAGCACCCCATGTGGGGCGCCTCGCTGACCGCCTTCGAGCGCCTGCTGAAGGCCGTGTACGAGAACGGGTTCAACACCCCGCGGGGCATCGACCCCGGCCGGCTGTACCACGGCCACGCGCTGCCCGTGCCTCGCTTGGTGTCCACGTCCCTGATCGGGACCGAGACCGTCACGCCCGACGAGCAGTTCACGCACATGCTCATGCAGTGGGGCCAGTTTCTGGACCACGACCTGGACTCCACGGTGGTGGCCCTGAGCCAGGCTCGCTTCTCCGATGGACAGCACTGCAGCTCTGTGTGCAGCAACGACCCGCCCTGCTTCTCGGTCGCCGTGCCCCCCAACGACCCCCGCGTCAGGAACGGGGCTCGCTGCATGTTCTTCGTGCGTTCCAGCCCTGTGTGCGGCAGCGGGATGACGTCCCTCCTCATGAACTCCGTGTACCCGCGGGAGCAGATCAACCAGCTCACCTCCTACATCGACGCCTCCAACGTGTACGGGAGCACGGAGCACGAGGCGCGCGCCATCCGGGACCTGGCCAGCCACCGGGGGCTCCTGCGGCAGGGCATCGTGCAGCGGTCGGGGAAGCCGCTGCTGCCCTTTGCCACCGGGCCGCCCACGGAGTGCATGCGGGACGAGAACGAGAGCCCCATCCCCTGCTTCCTGGCCGGGGACCACCGCGCCAACGAGCAGCTGGGCCTGACCAGCATGCACACGCTCTGGTTCCGGGAGCACAACCGCGTGGCCGCCGAGCTGCTCTCCCTGAACCCGCACTGGGACGGGGACACCATCTACCACGAGGCGAGGAAGATCGTGGGCGCGCAGGTGCAGCACATCACCTACCAGCACTGGCTGCCCAAGGTGCTGGGCGAGGTGGGCATGAAGGCGCTGGGCGACTACCGCGGCTACGACCCGGGCGTCAACGCCGGCATCTTCAACGCCTTCGCCACGGCCGCCTTCAGGTTCGGCCACACGCTGGTCAACCCCGTGCTCTACCGGCTGGACGAGAACTTCGAGCCCATCGTGCAGGGACACATCCCCCTGCACAAAGCCTTCTTCTCTCCCTTCCGCATAGTGAACGAGGGCGGCATCGACCCGCTGCTCAGGGGCCTGTTCGGCGTGGCCGGGAAGATGCGTGTCCCCTCGCAGCTGCTGAACACGGAGCTCACCGAGCGGCTCTTCTCCATGGCGCACGCGGTGGCGCTGGACCTGGCCGCCATCAACATCCAGCGGGGCCGGGACCACGGCATCCCGCCCTACCACGAATACCGAGTGTACTGCAACCTGTCGTCCGCCCACACCTTTGAGGACCTGAAAAATGAGATCAAGAACCCCGAGATCCGGGAGAAGCTGAGACGGTGAGTTGAAGGAGGAGCCACCGTGTGGCGTCTTGGGTTTCTCAACGTTGTCAGGGTCAGGCGTGCCGAGAAACGTGGCCCCACGTGTGCGTGGCTGTTGTTCTCGGGATCCTAGTGTGTGTTTGTGCAGCCGGGAGGGCAGAGCCTGTGGAGGGGTCGCCTTCGGAGGCTGTGCAGGTGCAGGGAGCGGTGGCCACAGCCACGTGGGTGCCTGGCCTGCTTGTGCAGGGGAGCCCGACGGGAGGGGAAGGACCTGCGGGGAACCTCGGGCCCCAGCGTGCGTGCGTGGGGCTCTGTGGGCAGCTCCCTTGCTCGCAGCAGGCAGAGAGCACCAGAGCTCGGCCAGCACGACAGGGACACCTCTGTGTCCGGGGACCACTGCCCACAGCCTCAGGCAATCATGCGGGCTCCGGGCAGCAGGTGCCCGGGGCCTGTGGCGCTGGAACCGTGAGGGTGCTCTGGGCACCCCAAGACCACAGGGGCAGCAGGGAGGTTAGCGGCCTTGGTCCCTGGCTGGGCGGTGCGTTAGACCTGCATTTCTCCACTCACTCAGCCGTCCGCCCTTCTCACGGGCACGGCTGCCCTTGGCTTGCTGACTACCTACTGTGTGACTTGTCGTTTCTTTAATGCAAATAGTCCCTCTTTAGAGTTTTTCCATAACGATCCCTCCTCGTCCTCGGACTTGTCAAGTACGTCTACAAGTCATCGTGTATTTAAGTTGCGTTCATTCACGTCGGAAAGAATTGTTTGAAAAAGGAAAGCTGTCTGAGGCCACACTACGTGCTTTCTGGACTCTCCGGTTCGCCCGGTTTGCTTATTCTGAGTTACTCACTTTCCACCGAAGGTGAGGCGTTCCCCAGTTAGGATCTGACCGTGGCTTCTCCAAGACGATCACTTTTTACTCGTAACTTATCGCGAGGTGCGACGACGTGAACGAACCTAGCCCTCCTGAGTCCGGCGCGTTCCAGCGTCCTTTAAGTAACGGTATCAGGCTGCCGGTTTGTGTGAATCCTGCGGCACTGGGACGTCACCGGGCACAGAACCGCTCGGTCAGGATTTGCGGGATCTGTGTTTCTTACGTGCCGGTCCCGTCCGGATGAACACGGGTCGCTCTCCCGCATTTCTCTGCTTTGCCAAACTCCGTTCACGACAGTGGGGAGACCCTAGCGTCCCAGCGCCACAGGCCGGGGGAGGGGTGCCCGCCTCGTGCGCCGCAGACCCTGGAAAAGAAACTCCACCGTCTTCACCACAACAGCGAGTTCCTCAGCCGTCAGCCCCCGAGCCCCGCGGGAGGGGTGGGGGGCCTGGCCCGAGTGGGGTGCTCCCTGCTGGCTGTGGCCCCCGAGCGAGCGGGTGTGGGCGCTGTCCCCTCGTGGGGAGCGGCTCCTTCAAGCGGAGGCCGCGTCGGCGGCGAGGTCACGGGAGCCGTGCAGGCTGGGGCTCCCGACTTCCCCGCCTGCCCTCAGCCCCGCTCCCCGGGGAAACCACGGCACGAGGCTCCTCTGTTTGCAGCCGAGGTCAGTGCTGATGGCGTGGGGCTTGGCGGGAGCGCCCAGCCACCTTCTCGAGGGTGCCTGAGCAGCACCCCCTCTTTCCTCTGTGGCCACAGCCCCGCCGACGGAGCCGGCCGCGCCTCTGAGCCGGATAGTGTGCGTATAGAAAACCCAGCTGAGCTCTGAGTCCCAACTGAGACCGAGCACCCGCGTCTGGGAGAGCCGCGTGCGTGTCTCAGGGGAGAGCCTGCCGCCAGCTCTCTGCCCGCGTGCTTGTGCTTCGCGGGAGCTGGAAGAGCTCGATGAAAGTGTTTGCTCTTGAACGTTTCAACCCCGCTGTCTTGGCCTCCTGTGCTGTTCTGCTGAGCAAATGGCTTAGTTACCGCAAACCTATTTTCAACAAACGGTAGAATTCCAGCGTCACAATTACCCCTCGGAAAGTCTGTCCTCAGTTATGTGAAGTTTGTTTATTTATATTTATGAAAAAAACCTGGAAGGTTGTACGTTATTCTGTCAAGTGTGATGATCTCTGAACAGAAAAGGTGTGATTTTAACTCTCTTCCTGTATTTCTTGGTTTTTCTAAACTTACTATAAACGTGCGGTATGCTTTATGTGTGTGTATACGTACATGCACAGAAAGTAGGGAAAAGTTTTGAAATGTAACAGGTAGACGGTTTGAGTAATGATGAATGTTCTTTGTGGAAAGCAGGTCCGAATGATGCTAAATGGTAGTAAAGATGGGGACTTTTCTCACGTTGGTTTTATGTACTAGCTGCCGCACGCCTAAGCAAATTTGAGGTTTCACTGGGTTGTTTTCCTTTGTAGGTTATACGGGTCCCCACTCAACATCGACTTATTTCCTGCCCTCATGGTAGAGGATTTGGTCCCTGGCAGCCGACTGGGACCGACCCTGATGTGCCTGCTGAGTACACAGTTCAAGCGCCTGAGAGATGGGGACAGGTAAAGGCAGGTGCCGTAGGGACGACAGGTGAAGGCAGGTGAGGCCGGGGAGAGCCTCTGCTCTGAAATGCACCTTTCCGGGGACTCGGGGATGTGCGGGGCAGGTGGCGGAGACTGTGTCCAGGTGAAAGTGGATGCGCGTCTTCGCGCCTCGCCGCGTTCGAGATTAGCTCCCTAGTGTGGGGACCTGCCCCCGACTGCAGCCCCAGGATCACGTGACCCAGGTCACAGGTGCTTTCGCGCCCTTCCACGTAGCGAGGGCATCTCTGTTCCCAAGAACGGTGCACACGGTTCAACCGCTGTGGCAGTTCGGAGGGATTTGAGCTTCTGGCAAGACTGACACGATGTCACGAGTGGGGTTTACCGCGGGGCAGTGCAGCAGGGGCCGCGCCACGCCAGGGGTCTCACCCCCACCTGCGCCAGCTTCTCTGCTGCGTCCAGTACAGGCCCCGTGTGTTGGGTCTTGAGTAGGAGGCGTGATCCGAGCTTGAGCCCCTCTTAAGTGACAGCGGACTGAGCCCCGCGGCGTCCGTGCCGGCGGCAGAGCTTCCTGGCGGTTTCCCCGCGCCTCCGCGGGGCCTCCGGGCGTCTGACCTTGCTCTCACTCTGGAAACAGGCTGTGGTACGAGAACCCGGGGGTGTTCTCCCCGGCGCAGCTGACACAGATCAAGCAGACGTCGCTGGCCAGGATTCTGTGTGACAACGCGGACAACATCACGCGTGTGCAGAGGGACGTGTTCCGGGTGGCCGAGTTCCCCCATGGCTACAGCAGCTGCGACGACGTCCCCCGCGTGGACCTGCGCGTGTGGCAGGACTGCTGTGAAGGTGCGCGTCCCTGACGCCTGGCCCCTCCCCCGCCTCTGTGGTTTGTCTTCCCCACTGCCTGCCCGCTCCTGCCGCGCTCACCGCCTGCCGCGGTGCTCCCAGGGCGTCTGGCGCGGTGCTCCCGGGGCTCCTGCCTAGGTGCTCCCGGGGCGTCTGGTGTGGTGCTCCTGGGGCGTCTGGGTTGGTGCTCCCGGGGTTCCTGCTGTGGTGCTCCTGGGGCGTCTGGCGTGGTGCTCCCGGGGCTCCTGCGGTAGTGTTCCCGGGGCTTCTGGCGTGGTGCTCCCGGGGCGTCTGGCGCGGTGCTCCTGGGGCTCCTGCCATGGTACTCCCGGGGTGTCTGGAGTGGTGCTCCCGTGGCTCCTGCCATGGTACTCCCGGGGTGTCTGGTGTGGTGCTCCCGGGGCGTCTGGAGTGGTGCTCTCTGGACGCTTGGCCACAGTGGGGACAGAACCAGGTACCGCCCCTGCGGGCAGCCATGCAGGGTCGCTGCACAGTCTGAGAGGCCGCAGTCACGAAGGATTGGTAGTGACGTGGTGGCGTTTCCTGTAAGTGATGTGCCCAGCGGAGGAGACAGGAGACGAGAGTGTGCATGAGGAGACGGGCTTCTGTGCTGTCTCTGAAACCTAACGTGCGTCTAAACGGGGGCACTTGCGTGTTGTCCTGAGTGTCGTGTATGCGCACGCGCGGGTGCCCCTGCCACGTGGACGCCCCCAGGATGTGTGCTCAGTAGAGAAGTGTGTGCTGTGCGTCCAGACCCCTGTGAGAACACCGTACCCGGAGGGGCGCGTTGTGTAAGATCAGGAGGAGGGCCGAGGCCTGTGGAGTGGTGGGGAGGGGTGGGGAGGGGTGGCGGGTCTCTGGCCGCACCTGGTCCCTGCTGCGGGGCCGCTGTCCTCCTGCCGCGGAGCCCTTGCACTCCCACTGTGGCGAACCACGAATTTGACCTTTTCATTTGAACGTGATTTTGGCTTCATTGAAACTGCATTCGGAGACTGGAATGTGGAAGCCAGGTGTGTTTGGAGCTGCCCTGCGTGACCCACACGCCCGCGGACACAGCCCCTTCCGCCCGGCATGCCGGTGGACAGGAGGCACGGACTAGAGTTGTTCCCTCTCCTTTCCAGAAGAAATAGTTCGGTCAGGCTCTTGTCCTCACTGGTGATTACTCTCAGGAGGCTGCTGTTTGCATGAGGAGGTATCGGAACCTGGGTCCGTGGCCTAGAGCTGTTTGCGGTGTCTCCCTTTGAGTCCGTGCGCGTGTGGGTGCCTGCGCTGATCCGGTTGTGCATCTGCCCCCCTTGGTTCTCTGCGTGTGAACGTACGGTGTGCGTACACGTAGGTGCTAAACAGGGATGCGTGGCACACGCGGTTCACAAGAGAGTTCGCGTGAAGATGAGGACTGAGTTTGCTGCACGCCCCATCTTCCAAAACATTTGTATTCTCACTATTACCTCGAAGGAACCATGTTCTTGTTTTTAGTTTTTTTGAAAAACATCGTCCTTGTTTGTCCAACTCCGCGTGCTTTCCTGCAAATCTGGCAGAGGATGCAGGAAGCTGTCCTGACCCCTGGGAAAAGCCGGTTCCCGGATAACTGGCTTCCTGATAGCTTTACCAGGGGCCCCTTGCTGCATAGGAAGGGGCTGAGCCGGGGTTCCTGTTCCGCTCGGAAAACCCAGAGTCCCGGGAGAGACGGGGTCTTGCCAGGCGGACCTTTCCTGGAGCTGCTGGGGCCGGCTCTCCTGTCTGCGCAGCTGCCAAAGGCATTTCTGACATCCTTTGTCCCCGACGCTTTTCCTCCGGAAATAGCAGGCCCGGTCCAGAGCTGACCAAGTTAAGGATGCTTTGTATTTTTTTTTTTTTTTTTTTTACATTTATTTATTTTTGAGAGATAGAGTGAGACAAAGTGAGAGTGGGGGAGGGGCAGAGAGAGAGGGAGACGCAGAATCCGAAGCCGGCGCCAGGCTCCGAGCCATCAGCACAGAGCCCGATGCGGGGCTCGAACTCATGGACCGCGAGATCGTGACCTGAGCCGAAGTCGGATGCTCAACCGACAGAGCCACCCAGGCGCCCCGAAAGGATGCTTTATAAGCTTTGTCTTTCATAGTAGTTCCAAAGTCGTGTTTAAAATACAGTAGGAAAAAATAGTTTCGACAGACCGAACGTCGGTCACTGTTTACTTTCCATTCAGCTTTTTTTTTTTTTTTTTTCAACGTTTTTTATTTATTTTTGGGACAGAGAGAGACAGAGCATGAATGGGGGAGGGGCAGAGAGAGGGAGACACAGAATCGGAAACAGGCTCCAGGCTCCGAGCCATCAGCCCAGAGCCTGACGCGGGGCTCGAACTCACGGACCGCGAGATCGTGACCTGGCTGAAGTCGGACGCTTAACCGACTGCGCCACCCAGGCGCCCCTCCATTCAGCTTTTAAAGACTCGCTGAAAGCAGCCCTCTGAGCTCCCCCCGGAGCCACAGCCGCGCATCGTGTGCACAGAGGGGCCGGACGGGAGGGTTCCTGGGCGGGTGGTTTCAGAGGGGAGTTTCAAATTGCCCCTCTGTGGGCAAGGAAGAGCACATAGGCACACGCACACACTCTTGCACATGTTGGTGTATTTTGAAGTAATCGCGTGGGTTATAAAATACCGCGGATGATTCCGGGACCTGAATAGATGCATCGGTCGTTTGTTACGTATCAGTCACTGTTCTCTGTCCCGTGTGTCTGTATGAGTACACGTGTGCCTAAGTACGCATGCGCGTGTGTATGCATATGTGTATACACGCACACGTGTATGCACGCACATGCGTGTGTACGCTCACGCATGTGTATGTGCATCTGTGTGCGTGTGCACACACGTGTGTACTGTGTATGTGTGTACGTGCACACATGCACAGACGGGCGTGTGTCCACACGTGTGTGTATGTGCATACGTGTGCACACATGCACAGATGGGTGCGTATGTGCGTACGAATGCATGCATATGCACACATTGCGTGTTTGTACACTTGTGTATGTGTGTGCATAGGTACGCACGTATGTATACATACGTGTGTGTACTGGCGTGTGTGTGTGTTTGTAGGGAAATAGGGCACGTTTTCCTGAACTAGAGGAGGAAATCTGAGCGTGCCCCTGTGCTCCTGAATAACTCACTCACGTGTGTGTGTGGGCAAGATTGGGAAGTTAGCGTGGATACACATGCACGTTCGCACGACAGGGATTTAATCTCGCGCCCCCGGGTCCCCTCTGTCCTCCTCTGGGCCCGCCGCAGCCTCTCCCTGGGTTCAGATCAGAGCCGGCTCTGCGTTCGGGGCGCTGGCGCTCCGCGGGCGGGGCTGCGTTCTCTCGGTGTGGCCGCAGGAGGCGCGTGATGCCGGCCTGTCCCCCCGCGCGGGACCTTCACGAGGATTACTGGCTGGATCGTGGTGTCTGTGTTTGCGCAGCATGAGTGTCGCCGTGGGCTCCTGCTGCCGCCCCGAGGGGCACCTGGCCGCACGGTGTGAGCACCGCTGGGGAGGGTGTGTGCTTTAGCGCCACGGGCTGCGCGTCCTCTGCTCCCACAGCGTTGCCCCAGGCCTCCCGGTCCCACGAGCCTACGCTGTGACCCTGCATCGGGGCGGAGTGGCGTGACATGGGTCCGGGAGCGGGTGGGAAGCCGAGTGGTGGCTGCTGACGATCGGAGGCGCATGGAGGCCTCCGGGAGGCGCGGTCTGCGGGCAGAGGGGCTCCAGGCCCTGCCTTCCCTTCCCAGCGGCCAGCAGGCGGAGCGGCCTGGCTCTGGCCCCAGCTTACGCTCCACGTCCTGCTGTCTGGGGCCGGGCCGCCGGACGGGGCACCGGCGTGTGCAATGTGCTCCACATCGCCCCCCCCCCCACCCCCCACCGCAGGGGAAGCTGACGTCCTGGCGCGAGCAGACAGATGTGAGGCTGGGACCGCGTGCCCCCGTCCCTGTGGTGGGGGAGGCCGGCGTGGGTTTGAGAGGACAGCTGCAATGCTTCGTGCCTGCAGGAGGCCGGAGCAGGCTGGGGGCTCCCGGGAACTGGGGGGGGGGGGGACCCAGAGGCCATCTTGCCTGTGGCGGGAAAAGGGAAGCACAGTTGGGCCCTTGGCCGCTGCGGCCGCCAGGCGGTGGCTCGAGTTGTACACGTGCCGGAAGGCCAGCTGACGTCTCCCAGGATGAGCCTGTGTCTTCCGAATTGGACCCAACGCCACCTGACACACCCCTTCTGCTTGCGTTTCAGACTGCCGGACCCGGGGACAGTTCAACGCGTTCTCGTATCATCTCCGAGGCAGGCGGTCCCTGGGGTTCAGCTACCAGGAGGACGGCCCCGCTGGGGGAGCGGGCCCCGGGGGGACACCAAGGTACGGCCGTCTCCGGGGTGAGGTCCCGGTGCTGGGCGGGGGCACGTGCAGCCACCAGTGGCCTCCAGCTCGAGTCACAGCTTCCCCTTCTCCCCCGCGCAGCGTGGGGCAGCACAGAAAGCGCCCCGGCAATGCCACGGCCGCGTCCCGTGAGCGTCCACAGGTTCCGGGGACGAACGACTTCAAGGACTTCGTTGTGGAAATGCAGAAGACCATCACGGACCTCAGAGAGCAGGTAACTGCCTGGCACGTCCTGTCCCACGCTGCAGATGGCACTGTGGCCACCGTGACTGCGTGGGTGTGCCACTGGTCTGCCCTCACTTGGAGCCTCCAGGGACACCACTTCCTTCTGGGGCCGCTTTGTGGCCTGTCCCCGGCCCAGCTACTTTGGGCTGCCCTCAGGATTCCCACGGCTGGGGGGCTTATGCTTTGAGCTGCCCGCAGGTGCCCTTGTGGGAGGGGGTCCCCGGAGCGGCCAGAGTCCATAGGTCAGGAGGGGGCTCAGGATTAGGGCCACGAGGGAGAAGCCACACTTCAGGTCCCGTCCTGAGGCCATGACGATGTGATCCTTGTTCCCAGGGCCGGATCAGGAGCTGGTTTGTGGTCAGGACCCCCTGGTGGGGGCAGGGCACCGTCTATACACTGGGCTCTTCTCTGGGCATCCGTAGGGTTTGCAGAAAACCATCTGTCCTCCCCGGCTCAGGGGACTTGCTTCCTCCTCTCCCGTCTCTGTGTCCGGGCCTCCGTGGTGGGCTTTTATGTATCACGAGTGGAGACTGAGGCCTTAGTAATAAGCGTGCAGACCTCGGACGGTCCTTTTGGCAGGGATTCCTGATGTTGTGGAAACTTCTGGAGACGTGCCTGTGACTGGTGGTCTTGGAGCACGACCCCACTCCTACTTACGGGGCCCCCAGTCCTCAGGGATGGGACCCTGGGGTCTTCTGTCCCAGCCTCTCGGAGAGGTGTCCCGGCTCTGACCGCGTCTGCCCTCCTGTCTTGACGTGCACGTGCAGTGTGAGGTGATCTCACCTGACGGCCTTTATTTGCTGTCACACGGCAAATGGAGACAGGCTAGGAGGGGATAGCGGGCACCGTGCAGAGTTCAGGGTTTAAGGCACCAGGAGAGCAGCCCCCAAAAGTCACTTGGAGCCGAAGAGACAACCAGGCTGTGACAAGCACCGGGTGTCCTGGGGGCCCAGCCCGACACAGGTGGGCACTGGGAGGCCTGAAGACAGTCTCTCGGAGACCCTTGGAGCGTCACAGGTGGGTGGGGGGCGGGGGGGTCACGCTCTGCAGGTGGGGTAGTGTGAGCAGAGGCAGGAGGCAGGACGAGGCAGCGTTAGGCGAGCGTCTGTGGGTCCGTGACTTCTCGCACCTGCAGGATGAAGTGACTCTGCCGTCCCCTATCTCCTTTGCTCTGCGCAGCTCTGCGTTTCAGGGCAGGTGCTGGTCAGGGGCGCCAGGGCTCGTGCCTTGCGGGGGGACGTCTGCTGTGACTGCAGCCCAGGAGGGAGTGGGGGCACCTGTCCTGCTCCGTGCGGCCGCGCTGCGTCCCGCAGACGTGCTCACGGTCTCCCCGAGGCGGACGCGGCTCCAGTCCTGGCCTTGCTGCCTCTGGCTTTACGCTGAAACGGGGTCAGCAGCCACCGAGGGAGCCCCCGCCATCCCCAGCAGCCCTGCCCGGCCCGTGGCCCCCGCTGCTGCACCTCAGGGACCTTCCTTTCCCTCCCTTCTTGGAAGGTCCGGTGGCTTTCGAGATCGGTTGTGCTGACAAGTGCCGGCTTCTGCTCGGAGCCTGCCTGTGACCTGCCGGCTCGAGTGCCCGTCGGCCCGTAAATGTCAGGTCACCAGGCCGTGGGTGAGCTGGGTGCTGAGTTCCCCGGGGCAGGTGACTTCGCTGCTCTGGGCGGCGGTCTGGCCTCGCGCAGGGGGGAGGCCGTGCTGTTTTCCCCGTGCTGTCACACCGCGTGCACGTCACGCGTTTCACTGACGGGGGCTCGTAGGGGGTCTGCGAGTTCACTGTTCGGCCCACTCCCGCCCTCCGTCAGAGCTGCGGGCGCCATGTCAGGCAGTTGTGCCCAATTGTGCCCGTTCTGGGGGGTCTGGAGATGCGGCTGCCTGTGACGGAAACCCCACGCGAGGACAGTCTAGACGTGCCGGCCCAGCCGCGGGGTCGGAGGGAGGGACGCCCGCGGAGCCCGGTCACGACCGTCGGCCGCCGGGGTCCAAGCTCAGGGTGTTCCCGTCCGGCTGGGTCTGGTGCTCGCCGGCCTGTGGGAAGCCGCCCTCTGATTCTCCGGGCTCCTCCTGCTCCCCCGCAGCTGCGCCTCCCATGCCTTGCACCGTAGGCCCAGGTGCGGCGTAGGCCGGCGAGGCTGTCGCCTGCCCGGTGACGGGCCGGCTCTGGGAGGCGCCGCTCCCGGCGACGGTACAGCCGCCCTTGCAGAGAGAAGCTCTTGGTCGCGTGTGACCCGCACACGTCTCGCTTTGCTTTGCGGCAGATAAAGAGGCTGGAGGCCCGGCTCAGCGCCACGGACTGCACGGACGCAGACGGGGAGCCTCACGCCAACGGCGCCACGTGGAAGCAAGACGCGTGTACCACCTGCGAGTGCCGTGTGAGTGCGGGGCCCCGGCACGTGGGCTCCGGGGCGGGCGGCCGCAGGGTCCGCCAGAGGCCCCAGTGGTTGTCTGGGGAGGGGGTGGCTCTTCCCCGAGAGCCGCCGTTACGCGGCTGCCCGAGCAGCCGCTGAGGTGCCTATACCAGCGAGGAGGCTGGTCCCGCCGGGTGGCCTGGGCCTCCAGAGGAAGGGGACGGGCCGCCGTGGTGCCCGGGCCGGAGGCTGGGGGCAGAGGCTGGGGGCACAGCACAGGGCAGTGGGCCAGGCAGGCGCCCCGGGATCCCTGGCGGTTGTCGCGTTTGGGCAGGGCAGGGACCGCGCCTCCTGACTTTGTCCTCCTCTGGCTGACATCCCCGGACGCGGGGTCTCAGGGGTGGGGCCGGGAGGGTGTGCTGAGCCCCAGGTCCCGGGCTGTCCTCAGGGTGGGGAGCCGAGGGCGGGGACCTTGCGGAAGAAGTACAGAGTGTCCGAAGCCATGAATCACCCGGAGAACGGCCCCTGTGTTACAGAGTGCACCAGAGAACTCGGGCGCAGGCGGGTGGGGGAGGGCGGGCGGCGCCCAGGACGCGCACCCCAGGAGCTGACCGGTGCTGGCGCCTCTCTCCTCCAGGACGGGCAGGTCACGTGCTTTGTGGAAGCCTGCCAGCCTGCCGGTTGCCCAGCGCCCGTGAGAGCCCCCGGGGCCTGCTGTCCGGCCTGCCCGAGAGACGGCTCGGGGAAGAGGCCGTAGGCTCCGTGAAGCCTTCGGCCGCCCGCGCAGGGCGTGTGGACGAGAGGGACCATCGCCACCCGGGACCCCTTCTGTCT
Source organism: Panthera uncia (assembly GCF_023721935.1). Classification (NCBI taxonomy): domain Eukaryota; kingdom Metazoa; phylum Chordata; class Mammalia; order Carnivora; family Felidae; genus Panthera; species Panthera uncia. The sequence goes on from NW_026057579.1 coordinate 38,897,868, forward strand.
CCGGAGGAGCACAGGTGTTTAGAGCAGAGCGTTGGCGGAGGAGAAACCACGGACACACGTCCTGACTTCACGTTAGATTCTCAGGTTTTTATTTAAGTTTTTTTAACGACAAATTGGTGCTACTAGTAAGTTGCACGGTCCAGTTATTTAGGCTGCTGGATTCGTGTCCCTGGATGCTACTCGTCTCCCCAACCAAACGTTCGTCTCCTGGGCTTCGACGCCTGGAGCTCGGCAGCCGCCCGCCGTGAGGGCGCGTCACGGAGCCGCCAGAAGGAAGCGCACCGCAGGGAGAGCGGGATCAGCACTTGGCCGACGGGCAGGCTGGTGGGAGAGCCGGCTGACGTCCGGGCGGCGGGTGCAGGCTCCCCGGGCCCGACCTGACACCAGCAGGGAGCACACGGCCCCGCGGCTCAGCCCCCGCTCGCCGGCGACCTCCAGCACGTCTCCCGTGAGGACATCAGCCACGTGCAGAAACCATGGCTTGTGTGGCACCGCCTGGGGTGGACCAAGTGTGGAACCCCCTCCCCCCCCATTCCTGCTCAACCCTGGGTGTGGTGCCCGCACGGAGGCCTCTCCCGATGGAGGAGTCGGTGTTGGCGACTTTGTGACTTCAGGTTGTGTAAGTGCCTTAAGGAAACAATCAGTCCCTATACCTCATTTGTATTTTCAAAGTGCAGGATGTTTGACGAGATTGCGCCCATGTTTGCGGTGTTCGGGTGGCAGAGAAATGCCTTCCACTGTGCGAAAGTCGTCTCCGAATTCAGTGAAGAGCAACCATCATACCTCGTGGTCTCTCTTTTCAATTGACCAGAAACCTTCTTCTTTGTTTTCAATATGAAGTGATCTGTGTTCTCAGAAACGTGTCCCTGAACGTGCGGGCGCCGTGGGAAGTGCCCCGAGGTCACAGGTGGTTTCGTATGTGGGGGGCGCGTCCCGGGCTGGGGGGTCACAACCCATCCCTGGGGTGGCCAGGAGGCCGTCGGGCACGTCGTGAGCAGTTTCGAAGCCCGACCTGGGCCCGGCACGGCCTTCCTTCCGGAAGCAGGAGACCCCGGCTCTGTGACCAGCCGGCCCCAACCGTGGGAGGGAGTGCACATCCCCGCCATGAGCGTGTTCACAGCGGCTCTAAACACAGCCAACTTGACTTCTCATCCTCGTCACGTTGAGTGGTAAATACAAGCTGGTGTTCCGTGGGGCGTGGGACTGCCCCTGAGGGATCAAGTCACTTTTAACACCCAAACCCTAGAACCGATTTCTGTCGAGTAGAGAGCGGAGGACTGTGCACAGCGTGACAGTTGTGGAGGTTGCTCAGGTGTAGAACGGCAGCGGACCCCACCCTCCGCGAGCAGCCGGCGTCTCCAGGCGCCTTGGTGGCGGATTGTGGTTTTGCTTGGAGGCACATGCACGTGGGCTAGAACGGGTGACTGGGACTGTGTCCTCTACCCGGAGGCACGGCTGCCTGTGACTCGCGGTGCCTGTCTGGAACCACAGCGGGAACGTGGAATGTGGCGGGGCCACCGGATTAATCTCACGCGGAGCGTCCGAGCTGCGGGCGGGGTCCCGGGGCCCTCTCGGCAGCCACGGTGACATGAGGCGAGTGTACATATTTATTTACTTTCTGACTGTTGCCAACAGACAAGTGCCTTTTTACGTTCATTGTAACCAGTTCATACCAAAGAAACGTTTGCACTATGTAACGATGCCTTCAGTTCAAATAAATGGGCCACGTTTTCAAACGGAGAGTGGCGTTCTTTTTTCCCTCAGCCCGTCGTCGGGGCGGCACCTTGGGGGCCCTTGGGAGGCCGACAGCAAGGTCGGGACCCGAGGCAGCTCCTGGAGAGAGCCCAAGCTGCTCTGCCCGTGCACGGTCTCCCACGAAAATGTGAGAGAAAGCAGAGAAACGGAAGCGGAGTTAGAACAGATGCTTTGGGGCCCGTGGGGGCTCTGTCAGTTTAGCGTCGAACACGATTTCAGCTCAGGCCATGATCCCACAGTTGTGGGATCGAGCTCCGTTTCGGGCTCTGTGCTGACAGCACACAGCCTACTTGGGATTCTCTCTCTCTCTCTCTCTCTCTCTGCCCCTCCTCCCTCTCAAAACAAACAAACAAACAAACAAACGGACTCTGCTCTCAAATAGCTAGGACGCTGTCACAGGCCGAGGCGCTTTGCCGTTTCGATCTCAGGGGACCGTGACGTGTCGCGGTCTGGACCTGGACCAAGACGTGTCTGCCAGAGACGCCGTGTGGCCCTGGCCGACACGCGGACTCTGCAGGGGTCCCAGAGACGGAGGTGACAGACGCGGGCTGTTCCTCCGGGGACCCGCCCTAGTCCGGGCTCTGGGTGCGAGAGGAGAGGACGCTGCTCCGAGGGGCACTGGAGGGGGTGGGGCACCTTCCCGTCTCTGGAAGAGTCGGTTCTTTACGCTGTTATCGAAAGGAGAACAGGGAGTGAACAGCAGGGAAGATCGCACGCGTTTCTCAAACTGCCGAGTTGCTTCCCAGCCACACACGCGAGTGGCTGTGCGACACCCAAGTCTGGGGAGCTGAGGCCCTCAGTTCCCGGATGCTTTAGCGACGCGTTCTCCGTCCTCGACGGCGCGCCCGCTCGGGGTCGTGGGGAGCTTGCAACCGCTCTTCACCAGCCACGTAAGAATTCTCGTCTCTCCTTAGACGTGTGTAATGCTACGTATTTGTGTGACGTGAACAGAATCCCGTTCCGTTAAACTCCAGCGTCACGAGGTGGCCATGAGCCGGAGCTTGGGGAGCACGTGCCCAGGCCGAGGACGCAGGGGGCGTGTCGTGTCGCCAAAGGTGGGGAGAAGCGCTGGATGAGGTGGGGTGCAGACCAGGCCCTGGGCCTCTCGTCTTGCTCCCCCTCCCCCAAGACCGACACCTGTTCCGTGTGCCGGCCACCCCTGGGATGGCAGTCCCGGAGGGAGGGTCTGGGGGGGGGCGGGGCGCAGCCCTCAGGGGCCGAGGTACACAGGTGTTCGGTTCACCGGGACCACCCGCGGCCCGGCCAACAGGAGGCCAGAGGACACTTTCCCAGTCGGTGTGGAACATGGTTGGGGGGGCACGGAGTGAGTGCTGTTTACCTATTTTAAGTGAAATGGAGAATGTGAAAGTGGCAAAAGTGGGTCATTTGGAGCTTGCTTTAAAAACCATGGTGAACGTATAGAGTCTGCTGCCTTTCAAAAAGCCCCTGACACCTGTTTCCTGTGTACAGACTTGCACGCCAAATGACCTAAGTAGTTGTGTTTGATTTGCCAAGTGATTCCCCAAAAAGCTTCTCAGATGTGTTCCGGGAACTCGACAAACACATTTTAAACGTATTTGATATTTACAAAAGATGTATTTGCCATTTGGACAAAGTTTCAGGAAATCATCTGATTTGCACAGATGGGATCTTCTGTCACGTTCTGTGGCTTTACCACATCATCACTTCCCAGCTGAAGCCGTGAGACAAGAGAGCATATGGCGTGCCCAGGTGGGAGTCGGGTCACCCTGTGGTGCAGAGAGGGCAGGTGGCCCCCGCGGTGACTGCACCAGGTGACTGTGCGGGGTGACAGTGCGTGGGGTGATGGTGCCGGGTGACAGGGTGGGGGGTGACAGGGCACCGGGCGACGGTGCGTGTGGTGACCGTGCACGTCGGGTGACCGTGTTTGGGGTGACGGCGTGCCAGGTGACAGTGCTTGGGGCCTCCTGCAGGTGGAAAGCAGGTGGGGGAGTCCAGACCCCGCCAGCCCTCGGAGCCACAAGCAGAGGGCCCAGCCCTGCACCTTCCCCCTGGTTCCTGCTTGTCCCTCCCAGGCTCCCTCTGGGGTCCCAGTGACAGTAACCAAGGCCCTGACCAGATGGCGTCCCTGCTCTTCAGCTGTTGAGTGCACGCAGTAAGCTTGAAATCTTCCAGATGTGGGTTCTCAGCCATCTGTGTTCAGGGTAATGAGTATTGTCACAGTCCAAACTGTGACGCGTTGGCGGGAGATAGCACGTTTGGATCTAGAAGGTTCCAGAAACTCCAGTGGTGCCCATTTCTATGTTGGTGGGATTTGTTGAAAGTAACTCAGTCTCTGTCTGCTGTTTGGGCGTCTGTCTGGTTTCCTTGTGCAGAGACCGGCATCCGAGGAAGGGGGGCTGCTCCCGAAGGCCCTTAGCCAGTGTCCTGAACGTCTCCCTGACTTCGCACGGTAATCTCAAAGTCCCATTTTCCCGCTTTGATTCCTGACAGCTGGCCGCCTACGGTTCTGCCAGGAACAGCTTCCTCCGCGGTCTTGTGACTGAGCGGGGAGGGACACACCCACGCCCCGTGTCACTTGCAGGGAGGGCTCAGGTGCGTGCCCGCTGCCGACTGGCTTTTCTCTCTCAGAGCTTTGGGGCATGAAGACAGGAGTCTGGCTTTCACTGTGCTTTCTGCTCTTTCCGACGTTGATCATCGCCTGAAGCATCGTGGAAACGGTCGTTTGTAAAGTGTTTGCCGCGACCGAATCCCGCTCGAGTGGTTGGCGACCCTCGCCGAGAAGCCCGGAGCTGTGCGGTGACAACATGACAACAGAAGCTCCACGCGCCTTCCCGACCGTCCTCGTCCTTCCCGCACACAGACTGATCCTCTTATTCTGTCCAGAAAGCAGAGCAAGTCCGGACAGACAGATGGAGCCCTTGCCGGCCGACTCGCTGAGAACACGCGTGTCTGTTCCCTAAAAACTACCGCGCCGGGAGGTGACGCCATCCACATTTCCCGTCACGACCTGGAGCGAGGGGGCTCGGTGAGGAGGCGCGGGCCGGTGCGCGTGGACCGCCGGGCTGGGCTCGGCGCCCCCAGGGGTCCGCACCTGCCGGACCCACTTCTGACACGGAGGCCGGTGCCGCCTGCTTTCCTCGACCCCGAGCGGGCGGCCGCCGACATCTCGTGAAGCCTTTGCTCTGCCCGAGCCCCTGACTGACGGGTGGCTCGGGGCTCAGTCCTTCCTCCACGGTGCTGACCTGCAGCGTGGACTGGAATCCGTCGCCTCTGTGACCGCGACCCGTGCCAGACTCCCGTCCACACCCGCCGCACGAGCCCCGGGTGTCGCCGGCCCGGCACAGACTCGGGCCGGGGTGGCACCGCCTGGTTCCTGGAGCCGTCCGGCCCCGTTGCTGCGCCCTGGAAAGGGGGACGCACAACTCCGGCCTCGGTTCGTCTGCCGCCCGCACCCACAGAGAGCGAAGTTTTGTAGAGAAGCCTCCCCCGCCGTGACCTGGAATGTCTTCATTGGAGGCCAGCGGCCGTGCCCAGTGTCAGTGCACAGACCGAGCTCCTGCACCCAGAGGGGCCTCCACGTCGCCAGCCTCCTTCCCGCGGCCTCTGTGTCTGCCTGCTCCTCCTCCTCCTCCTCCTCGTGTCCCTGCACCACCTGTCTCTGTGGTGGCCGTGGCCGCGCCCGGGACAGTGTCGGAGGGCGGGGCTTGTGCTCTGCTCACCGCCAGCCTCGTGGATCTTCTCCGCGGCTCGGCCCCTGGGTCCCCGGCCAGATCACAGCTCCCCCCGCACACCCGTCCTCCGCGCCGTGCACCCTCCTCTACTTCAGGAGTCACTGCTGGTCCCACTTCTCGTGGGCGGCGGCCCCCTGACTCTTCAGGGGAGGGACCCAGCCTGCAGGCGATGGGGGCGAAATGTCTTCACTTTGCAGGCAGTGCGCGTGAAGACACGAGGCGAGGGTGGGCCGCTGCCCTGCCGGTGGCTTGCTGCTTGCTCCCACGGGACCCCGCCGCCCTTTTGCGCTGCGAGTGATCCCGCCGGTGAGCGTGGCTTTGAAGTGACTACGGTAAGGTCGCCGGAAAAGGACAGAAATGCGCACGCTGCCGGGGACGGCGTGTCGGGCGGAGCCGCGGTGCCCGCATCGTGGGCGTCTGTCTGGCAGGGAGAACGTGGTCCGAGCCCCCCGGGTCCACGGCCACGCAGCGCGTTTCCTGTGGGCCGACTGTCCCCGGGAACCTCTGCCAGCTGCGTCCCGGATCCTCTGGTCTGCGGCTCGTCTTCGGGTGGGGTCAGCGAGGCTCCGCTCGGAGCTGCCCGCCGGTGGACACACACTGACCCGGGCTGGTGACGGGGCCGTAGGTGCCCCCCAGGTTCCGACCACCCAACTGGCCGCCTCTGTCCTCCGCTTGTTCAGCTGCTTACCGAGCACCAGGCCGTGGCCCGCGCTCTGTGGGGCTGGGGACGTGAGGACACGTGGTGGGTGGCCGCGGAGAAGAGACAGAATACCCGACCACCCCGCTCGGTCCAGAATTCAGGGAGTGGGACTTCGTGGCAGAGAAGGCGCGAGTCAGTTGGCTCATTCGTGGCCGTCACAGGTGCACGTGGTGTCAGCCCTGTGCCACAAGCCGGCGGGATTGCTCGCTTGATCGGTGGCCCCCCGGTGGCGCACCTGGTTCTCTGCACTTGGCAGAGCTCCTCCTGTGGGTCATCACTGAGGCCACGGAGACACGGCTCAGAGCCGTGAGGCCGCACGTGTCGGGGGAGGCTGAAGTGGAGCCTCCAGGGGGATCCAGACCCGTTCCTCGTTTTCCCCACAAGCAGCCGTTGGAGGGAGACGTGTGGTCAGGCCCCTGCTGCCGGGAAGCCTTCCTGGAGCGCCCGCTGCAGAGCAAGGGCACGCTGCCCTCCTTCCTGCCCCCGCCGCCCAGACGGCCGCACCGGGTGTGAGGCTCTCGGGCCGAATGGTGTGAGAATTCAAGTGACTCCGTTGCTTTCTCCGGGAGTAGAGTTTCCGGATGCGGCCTGAGGGAGCTGGCCCCGGATTCAGGCCGCGTGTGCGTGTCTGGGTGTGTGTGCGTCTGTCCGGGTCCCGCCTGGGTCTAGCGACCTGAGTGCTGGACACGGCACGGGGCTGGACGCGCTCGCCCGGCACCCACTGTTCCTCCGCTGTGTCGCCCGCGGCCCCAGGGAATCCCTTGCCTTTGGTGCACGGTCCTGGTCTGCGAGGGGAGTCCAGGAGGGGACGCCTGGGCCCTTGACTCGCTCAGGACGTTGGTCCTGTTGTTGGATCGTCTTCCTCACGCGTCTGTTTCCCGAGGTCCGGGGTGTAAGGGAGGCTGCCGTGAGCGCCGTCTGGAAATAACTGGAGCGTGTTGCACCGTCCTGTTGGCCGGTCTGGCTGGAAGTCATCCCCCTGACCTGACAGAAGGCAAAGGACAGGTGCAGGTTCTGTAGGGAGCCCGGGCCAGCGGTGTGAACACAGGCGCCCGCCCACCGGCATGGTGGCTCCCAGGCGGACGGGAAGGGGCACGGGTAGGAGCCGGGTCCGCAGCTGCCTCGAGGTTCTCCGTCTGGAGCCCGCAGCCTCATCTGCACCACCAGGTACCACCTGTCAGCTGTGCCCACGGCCGCGTGTCTCCCGGACCTGCCGACGATGCACGTCCTCGTCTGCACATTTGAGGCGTCGTGATGCAACGTCCAGAGAAGCGCGGCACGTCTGCTTTCTGGAAGGGCCCGAAACTCGGCGGTGGCTCGGGCGGAGAGCCCGCGGCAGGGTGGGCTGGGGCCCTGCGAGTCCGGCTAACGGGTGCTGTTTTGGGGGAACACACGTCCTCCTCAAGATCTTGTTCTTCTCGTTAACACGTCCCTTGTGTTGGAATCAGCAAGGTGACCCCTCGGGTGGGGATGGGGTGGGCTTGTCGTGAGGACACCTGGGGGCACCAGCTCATCGGGATGCGGGGGGTGGGGGAGGAGCAGGGACCTCAGCGTGGCCCCCAGCACGCAGCTTTCCCGGAACCTGCCTCTGGACGGATGGGCAGAGAGAACAGTGGTCACCGCCCGGGAGGACAGACCCGGGCTCTCTCCAGCTGTGTGATACAGGTGCAGTGCTCAGCCTCTCTGAACTTTGCTCGTGGCTTTTGTGGAAGAGTTGCTAGGCCCTGGTGGCTTTCAGGACGGGATGCCAGCCTTGAATGCTGGAGCAGCGCCGAGAAAATCGAACAGTGGTTCTCGTCACCGACCTCGTGGGCTGTGGCTGGATTCTGTTCTGTGGTGTCCACAGGGGAGAAAGTGATGAGGCTCAAGGCAGAGGAATTTGTGGGGGGTTTTCCCCTTTGGTTTTACCAAACCCCAGACGCTCGAACAGGCTTAGAGTGTGTTAGCATGAAGACGCCGAGCAGAAGGAGATTTGAGCCTGTGGGTGGAAGAGAGAGGGGTCCAGGGTCTGGACAGCAGAGAACCAGGCCCCCGCCAAAGCACCGTGTGCCTGAGGTGGCCTCGAGCTTCCTGCCTTTGGCGCCTGGTGGCTCTGGGGCGGGCGGGCAGAGTCTCCTTGCTGGACGAGGCGCTGGGCGCCCGGCCGGCCACTGGACGGAATGTGGGGAGGCGGGGGGTCCCAGCTCGTGCAAAGGGCGTTGCTGCAAACCAGACGGCAGGGCTCGGACTCTCCCGCCCACAGGTCCACGCCTCCTCTCCCACACGACTAACTGCCTCTGCTCCCAGCCTGCGGCCACACACCACACCGCCTCTCCCGTTCATGCCACCCCCGTGGGACATGGCTGCTTGCCGGGCAGCCACCGTCACTTGTGCCCCAGGCCAGTCCTCTCTGCCCCCCACGTGCTCACTTTCAGAGGCGACAGATTATGCCTGGACTCTCCTGCGGCCCGGAACCCTCCCCGTGGACTGAGCTGGGCTGCACGTCTGTTCCACGGCCCGGGGCCCTGGGGCCTTTCCACTTAACTCCCCGTGCGGGACGCCTCCCCAGCCCCGACCAGCCCCGGACCAGCCTGCAGAGCCTTGCCGGTTGAGCCGGACCCACTCGGAGCTCCTTGGCCGGGAAGTCTTCTCCAGCTGTTACACTGACACAAACCTTCCTGCCTTGTAAGGGCACGGGGCTGGCCCCTGTCGTTCCGGAACCGTGTTCCCCAAGGAAGTGCACGCAGGTGCTGAGGGCCTCTGTCTGCTGTGCTTTGGGCTGGAAGGCGATGCACCCGTACTGACATGATGTTTTAGATATGTGCGTATATATGAATGTATGTTCGTGCAGATAGGTCATCACGTGCTGTTCGTAGATAGGTGTTCACTACACTAGACATTCACATGTGTGCGTGCTCGCTTCTGTAAGGGGGGGCGGTCCTTCCATGAGGAGGGCGGGGCTATGTCCTGGAGCCGAGGAGGGGCTCCCAGCGTGCGAGGGGTGGGTGTTCTGATGAGGAGGGGCTCCCGGCCTGCAGGGGGGCCGTGCCCCAAGCAGAGGTGGCACAGAAAAGCTGGGGGAGCTCTGGTGTGTGGGGAGGTGGGCATCTTGCTTGTGTTTCTGGCCGGCTTCTCCCCTCACCAAGCTTGGCCCCCCATTAACAGACCTGCGGGCCTCATGTGGGGCCAACAGTTTCTTCCTGAGAACAGTGGAGCAGGGTCCGGGCCACCAGTGACATGCCCGACGGCAGCTGGTTCTGGAAAACAGCCGAGTGATGTCACCCGCAGACACGGTCCCCGGGGGTCAGTGCGTTCGTGGTCCACGGGCTGATGAACTGGTTTCCTCTGCGGGCAGTGTGACACATCCAGGAACGATCTGATCCGCATGCCGACGGGCTTCCCCGCTGGGTCCTGCCCACAGACACCGCCCGTTGTGTTAGCCAAGTGCATCAGCAGGTGTGTTTGCCAGGTGTGACCGACGAGTGTGGACGTTGGAGATCAGCGGCTGTGTTACACGGAAACGACCGGTCTCGTAACTCGTGTGTAGAGACGCCGTGTCACGTGTGCAGGAGAGATAACCCGTAAGCGTCAGAGCTCCCCAATCTCGGGGTGGGAGGGGGGGATGCTGAAGGCGGAAGTCGCCGGATTCTTCTAGTGGCTTTTCGTGGCACACGGACCGTCACAAAGCTTAGGCACTCCCACACACAAACCCCGAAGTCCGGCTTCTCCTCACAAGGTCTTACAGCACAGGTGGGCCCGCGTGGGGCAGCGGGCCACGAGCCTGTTGGGTCCTGAGCTGTCCTCGCAGCCACGTGATCTGTGGCCTCGAGAAGGCCAGTCGGTGACCCGGAGCGTTAGTAAAAATCCCGGTTTGGTTGACCGTTTGCTTTGCAAATGAATCTGGTCCTCTGGCCGGTGAGCATGCCTGCCGGGCCGGCCCGCTGTCCAGCCGTCTGCCGGGGGCTGGGCTGGAGGCACGTCTTCCTCTGGAGCCCCCCACCCCCACCCCCAGGAGGAGACTTGGCCCGCACGGCTTCCGCGCGGCACGGCCTGACCCCAGCAGGGCTGCGGGCCGCATCACGGGCCCTGTAGCTTCCCCCGAGCGCCCACCCCGGTGTCGCCCCGGTGACCCAGATGGGGTCCGGGGCCCCCGGGAGATCCCGAGCGCCAGTCCCAGGGCCCACAGCTCTCGTACACTCTGAGGCTGACGAGACTTCCCCCCGCGACTTTCGGCAGGAAGGTGGCTGGTGGGGGGACACAGCGGGGGAGGGGGATGGGGCCATTCCTACTGATAGCTCCCCCCGCTGACTGGGTGCATCCTGCCACGCCTGCTGGCCGCCCCCCACTGACCCCCCACTGGTTCCCCCCCCGCACTGATCCCCCACTGGCTGACCCCCCATTGGCCCCCCCCATTGACCTCCCCCACTGGCCGCCCCCCCACTGACCCCCCCCCCACTGGCCACCCCCTGCTGACCCTCCCACTGGCCGCCCCCCCAGTGGCCACCCCCCCACTGGCCATCCCCTGCTGACCCCCCACTGGCCGCCCCCCGCTGGCCCTCCCACTGACCGCCCCCACTGGCCACCCCCGCTGACCCCCCTCCCCCCACCGGCCACCCCCGCTGCTGGCCGGGAGCCTCCTGTTGCAACACCCCCGTCCCTCGGCCCCAGTCCCCACCTCCTCTGGGGTCTTTCCTGGTCATATGCCCTGGCCCGCGAGGTCTCTGTGCCAGGCCACACACCCCAAGGACAGAGCCCAGCGTCCCCACGGGCAGACATCGCTGCAGGCAGGTGAATAGGAGTCCAGTCCTACCGAGTGTGACGCCATTGGGGACTGAGCAGAAGTCACGGAGGACATGTCTGCCTGCAGACACTGGTGGACCCTCTCCGTGGTCACCGCCCTCGTGGCCCCAGGCTCGCGCTCACAAGCCTGCTTCCAGGAAACGGACGTACTGGTATCTGGTCACGTCTCGGATTTTCAGGGTCCAATCACCCCGATAAAGGTGGGTGAGAAGGTCCCCCTGCTGTGTGGTTGAGGTGATTTTTGTCCCTAACGGTAGACGTTGGCATCTCGATCGTGGTCACAGGTGGTGCAGAAGACGCGGTCCGTGCACTGAGGTGGATGTGGGGTTGGTTCCCAGAGTGTGGGAAGGAAGAGCGTGCCCCGGTTAGGGTGTGCAGGCGGGAGGGTTTGTATAAAATCCTTCCGTCAGGCTTATAAACGGAGTTTCCCTTTTTCCTTAGTCACCCTGCTAATTGGAAAGGCTGTGGACTTTCTGCGCACGAAAGCGATCTGAATGTTGAAATCAGTGACCTCTTCACAGAGACAGTAGGTCTGGGGGAGTCCACCGGCCCCTCCTGGTTTCTGTCCTGCTTAGTTCAGTGCCCAACATGGTCGCCTGTGTGCGCAGTGCTCTCTCCGTAGGTGACAACGTCACCGTGTCATTCTCTGGGGTTCCCTAAACCCAAGGGGGCCGTGAGCCCGTCGGCTTACACCGTTGCCCTCCTGGTAGGAAGGGAGCCCCGGAGACCGCTGAGCTGGGCAGCAGGCGGGAGGAAGGCCAGTGGTGGGTCTGAGGCATTGGGACGTCTGACTTTGGGTCGCGACCGAGTTAACCTCATTGTCCGTTTGGCTCAGTGACCCCTCTGAGGTCGCCGGGCCGGGGTCGGCCCCCAGGGCTCTGCCTGCGGGTCCTGCTCCCCCGTCAACAGGAGGGGATGGGACGCTGGCCGGCACGGGGAGCCTGGGACAGCCCAGGCGGCTTCTGTGCAGGACCCCTGCCCCCCGACCAAGGGACCCCGCCTAGTGGACTCCCGAGTGTCCCCAGCTGTGCCAGGGCCTCCTTCCCGGGGCTGGGAGTTTGGAACCATCTGCTGTTCTCATCACATACTTTCCACCTTCCTGGGAACAGCGCGTTTGTGGACGGCGTCCAGCTCCTTCTGTGGCGGCCGCCTCCTCTCTGGTGTGTGTGCGGCTCGGGCCCCACGCAAGCCCTGCCCCCACTGCCTGACACCTCAGTTCCTGCCTCCCGGGCTTGAAATGAAATAAAGCTGGCCTCAGGGGTTTGCGAAGGAGACACGCTATAGGGCACCAGTCCCGGGATGAAGGTCTGGAGGGTCCGCGGGCTGGGAGAGCCCCGTTGCTGAGGCAGCGAGGGGGTTCGTGCAGGTGTCCCGGCATCTCCTGCGGCAAACGGTGCGCCCCACAGAACGTGTCAGGTTCGTGCTATTGAGGACGGAGCACAGCTCACCAGGGGTTGTTAGCCGCAGACCAGGATCTTCCGGAGGTCTGGTCTGCCCCTGAATTGTGTGTGGACCGCGCAGGGAGCTCCCCCTGGCCCCGGTGACACACTGCGGGCAGAGGTGGGCACACGGGCCTGGGAAGACGGCCACAGTAACGTCATAATACGGGTAAGTGGATCAGAGGGAAGTGTCTGTAATAACACGGCGGGGTGGTGAGGACAGGAGGAGGGTCCTGCAGTGGGACACGTGTGGCACATTGGAGGAGAGGCCGCCAGGCGCCTGTGTCTGACCTGAGATGGGCCCAGGACAGGGCTGGGGGCCACCAGAGCACGCACACCCTTGGGCGCTGGACCAAGGATGTGAGGCTCTCATCAGAGCAAAGGGAGTTAGTGGAGGGGGTGTGGGGGTCGAATAGTGTCCCCCAAATCCAAGTCGCCCGGGCCTCATTAGTGACTATTTGGAGGAAGGGTCTTTGCAGATGTAATTAAGGTAAGGGCAGGAAGCAATTGTGCTGTGAGGCGATGGCCCTAAATCCCACGGCACCCTTGTGAGAGGCACAAGAGGATGCGCAGAGACGCAGGGAAGAGCACACGGCGGCCACGAGCCCAGGAAGCAGGGACACGGTGGCCACGAGCCCAGGAATCAGCGATGCGGCCCTGCCCTGCCCATACCTTGACTTTGGGTCTCCAGCTTCCAGAACAGTAGAGGACAAGTTCCTTTGGTTTAAAGCCGCCTGGTTTGTGATAATTTGGGAAACAACACGGGTTATCAAAGGAAAGGAAAGTGATTTCATGTATCAAAGCCAAGAAGACGCAGACCCTGGGCTCCCGGCCCTGTTCCGGTGTCTGCTGTCCTCGTGCCTCGGTTTCCCTGAGCGCTCCACCAGCCCCCCCTTCGTCACTGGTGTCCCTCCCGTGGCAGAAGGTGAAGACGTGTGTCTTCCCAGGGAGCAGCTGGGGGCCCCGGTTGTCCCTGAAGTTCTCTGTGGCGAGTGGAGACCAAAACAATGCCTACCCCACTGCGTTTACGTGCACGTCGCTCGGGCTTCTGGACTCTCCTCTCTGCAGGCTGGCTTGGGTCTCAGAGAGGGAGACACATGGTGACAAGTGGGATTTGCTTCCTAGATGCGTAAGTGGCCACAGTTCTTACGTTCTGTGTAAGTTTTGACTGTTTTCTCTGTATTAAAATAATTTTGATTCATGGTTCTTGTAACGTGAGTAGGTGACTTACCGGTCACTGTTTTCAAGCTCAGAGCTGATCATGTGGAACAAAGTACACGTGCCTTCTGCCGTGGCCTCGCCCTCTGGTGTGGCCTCTCGGCCCCTCGTTCCCGAGGCAACCGGCTCCTCGGCTCCACAGGTGTTTCCAGCACCTTCTCCGGGCATTTCTGAGGCACCAAGAGATTTGCTCTTTTCCCGCCTTCTTGTTCACTGTAACGGCCAACGTGCTGCAGTGGAAAACCAACGTTTGCTTTGAGTTTTTCTTGTGAGACCGGCTTCCGAACAGCACGACTCCACAGGCACCTTTCAGGTTCGCGTTCTCTTCAGGTAGGACGGGGCGAGCAGCACCTTCCTCTCTCCTGGAGCAGCGTCAGCGTTGGCGTCCCCTGCTCTTGCCTCCTTGGGAAGGGACGGCGGGATTTGCTGGTGCCTCAGAGACTCTGGGGGACGCCGAGCACACCCTCCGGCTGGAATCTAAAACAGGAAGCGTTGACTCCAGACCCACAGCTTGGAATGTCAGAGCCTTTGTCGCTGGAACCAGCAGAGGCCAAGGGAACGCAGCTGCCGCCCTCCAGGGGGGTCTCCAGGGCGACCGCAGGACCCTCTACTGTCAGGGCTCCGCCCCTGCTGGTCCCCACCTCCCGCTCGGTGTCTTAGAGCCTCTGCTCAGCGGGAACGTGAAGCTGGGTGAGCGTCCACAGCGCGTCCCCTGCTCCCCCTGCCCCTCCCCAGAAGAGACCAGGAGGCCCAGGGTCCAGACGCTGTTCACAGACCCAGGGAGAAGCGGCCGCTGGCGGGGCTGGGTCAGTCACCTTGGGGGTTGGTGGGAATACGGCAGCTTTGATGGGAACCGATGCCCAGAGGAGGCGCGTTTCTCCAGCACAAGCGGCGGCCGGGGTGGAGGCTGGTCCTCGCAGCGAGATGTGGCCCCAGCGGCCGTGCAGAGGGGCCAGGGGCTCTGCCACCGTGTGTCTCGGGGGCCACTGAGTTTCTAAATCACACGCATGTAACCGCAGGGCACGCAGCTCCCGTGCAGGACGGACACATTCACTTCATTCACGTATCCAGGTATCGTGCCCCCGCTTCCTCCAGCTTGTGATCCCCTGGCTTGAACGTGACCTCTGCCTCGTGGGCGGTCCCCGTGAGGCTGCCCAGAGCGGCCATCTTAAACGGAGGAACCGCCACCAAGCACAAAATTGCCCCAAAAAGCCCACGCAGACCGCGCCGCCGAGTGGACCACGAGAAGGAGCTTCGATTGCGGGAGGAGCTGAAGCAGGAAGTTGGGGCGTGGCCTCGTCCCCGCGGCAGGACCGTGGGCAGGGCGGCCCCCGCTTCCTGGGGCGCCAGCAGCCTGACAGTGCCGATTCGGGGCGGCAGCGCACTTCCGCGAACAGGCGAAGTCACAAGGGGACCCCGGATAGCGAGCAGGAGGAGGGACGTCGGGGACGGCCGTGGGGCGCGTGCTCTGGGCGAGGCGAGGGACCAACCTCTCAGACGCAGGAACGTGCGGCTTCCCGGTGCCTGTCCTCCCGTGTGGTTGGGGGTCTCAGTCTGCGGGCCTCAGGAAGCCCTGCTCCCCCCTCGCGGACTCCCCGCCAGCCCAGCGCTTCGGCACACGGGGTGGGGGCCGGCCACCTGCGGTGGGGACGGGGTGGGGGGCGGCCACCTGCAGCTGGGGGACGGGGTGGGGGCTGGCCACCTGCGGTGGGGACGGGGTGGGGGCCGGCCACCTGCAGCTGGGACGGCCCCAGGGACGCTCAGGTCCAGACGAAGCGAGGCCGCTCTGTCCGAGTGGCTCCAGGGCAGCAGACAGGTGGGCGAGGCCTCTATGTGAGCGGGGATCCCGAGCCACATAGCGCCCTGAGCTGACCTGACCTGCACCTCGGCTGCTCGGATGCACAGAGTCGGAGCAGGAAGGGCACGGGTTTGACTGGAAAAGACGCAAAGCAGCCACAGCCAACGGCCAAGGGGAAGGCCTCCCCTTGGTGAAACCACAGCCGGTAAGAAAGACAGCTCTCACCAACCACGTCGTCCAGAGCGTTTCCAATGAAAATTGTTTTTCCGTTTGGGGTTGGGGAGAGAGGGTTCCAATGCTGCCAGCAGAAATCAGTTCTCGTGGCAGGTGCAGATTCTCGTGGCGTTTGTAGGCAGCTCTGTGTTCTCCAGAGGGGCTCTTACCGCACGGAGCCCATCTGTGGCGGGGGGGGGGGGGGGGCCCGACGGGGTCTGTGTTCAGTGTCTCAGGCTCTTGTCACGCGGGGCAGGGAGGAGCTGCACGAGCCCTCCCTCGTGTCTAGTCCCCGCACGGGGAGGGAAGCTCGCGAGCACTGTGGCCCCACGATGCACGTGACAGGCGGCCCCTGCGGGACGGCCCCAAGTGCCTCTGAAAACGGCCAGTGGTCCCAGGGGAGCTGGGGCACACAGGCTCTGAACCTTCCCTGTGTGCCCACCTCCCAGCACATTCTGGAATGAGCTCAGGTCCGCGTGCGCCCACGTCCTGGCTCCAGAACCTCCTCACAGCCGCGGAAGCTCCCTTCAGGACCTCAGCCAGACTTGGCTGCCTTCCTTCTCAGAACCCTCCGGAGGTTTGGGACCGATAGGGATGAAATGCCAAGTTCTCCCATTGAGGCAGATTTCTAGGCCGGGAATGGAGCCCATCCTGCCTGGTCACTGCACCCCGTGCCCCTGTGAGCGCCCCGTCCGCCCCCAAAAGGCCGGCTGCGGTGCCATAACCAGATGCTTCCTGTTTGTCCCTCCCCGTCTGCTCCTTGCCCCCCGCCCCCCACCCCGTGGTTCTCCAGAAGGAGACTCCCGTCCCGGGACAGAGCTGGGTCCTGAGGTACGGCGGACCCTCACCACCCACGCCCTCCATGATGCGTGATGCACACCCCGATGTTGAAGCGGCCCATTCAGGCCCTCGACGGTCTGTAAAGGGACCCAGATCCCACGGAGCACATGCCAGATCCCCCCAAATCCCTTCTTCCTGTTTCTGCCACTCATGCGAGCCGTCCCCAGCCCGGCAGTTCTACCCTCGTTCATCCGAAACCTTTGCCTTCCGGCTGCGAACGGCGCCGCCCTGGCTCCTGACTTGCAGCTTCTGCGGTCAGGGCTAGCAGCCGATGTGGCTTAAGGGACACGTTTCACCAGGAAATAGCCATTTTTGTGACAATACCAAATGTCTGTGGCTTTGGACGTGAGGCCCGCGGCTGAGGCGTGGCTGATGCTGAGCCAGGGAAGGCGGGGACGCGCTGTGGACGTGGGGCCGGCTCCACGCGGGTGTGGGTGGGGTCAGCGGTGGGGCAAGACGGGCGTCCAGCCTGGGGGCGGGGGGGTCTGGCTTGCAGCACGGCCACGAGAGCCCGGGTGGGCAAGGGACCGGAGGAAAAGCCCCGGGACCAGGACTTCCCACGCGGTCACCGCGGAGCCCCTCGCGTCTCGCCTGCTGTCTCTCCTCAGGCGTCGGGTGGAGTTTAGGACGTCCTGGCTCGTGCTGGAAGGAACCCCTTCCTCCGACCGTACTGGGGACGCCGGGACCCTGTGACGGACGCCAGCCTCGTGGCCCCCGTGGCATCTGACCCCTTCCCTCTAGCCTGGGCCGGGGGACGTACTTCTCCGGAGGATGGAGCCTCCCTGCTCCCCGCCGTGCGCCCCACGCTCTGGGGCCCCCCTCGCCGCCCGGCCATCAGCGCACGGAGGGCCCGTCCGGCCAGGTTCCCAGAGATCGAGGGCCGCTGAGGATGAAAGGCTGCCTGGCCTGCGCCGAAGTGAGCCCGGCTGCAAGACCGACGTCCGCAGGCCTGTGGAGAGTGTCGTGCGCTGTGCTCTTAAGAAAGTAGCTTTTCCAGCTTCTGTGTGTGTGGACACCAGGGCCACGTTTGAGGACGCTGTCGCCTGCTCACTGTCTGCTCACCTCGGGCTGCTCTCTAACCGGAGGACACGCCGGCGTCTCGGTGAGCCCATCGTCCCCCCTCCTGCTCTGGCCTGAGGAATTCACGCCCGCGTGCCCCACCGCGAGTCCGGGGCTGGAGGGACACTGTGTCGTCCGACCCCGCAGGCAGAGGGCTGGCTGCTCCCTCCAGCCTCTGCGGCCTTCCAAGGCGACAGCTCTCTGGTCCGAAATACCCCCCAGGGCAGCTCCGGGACGTGTCTCCCATCCGCAGACATAGCAGGAAGGAGGTGCTAAAATTCTCGCCACGAGAGAAAAAAAAAACACATTTTTTTCCCTTTTTTTTTCAAAAAAAAATTTTTTTAATGTTTTTATTTATTTTTGAGACAGAGAGAGACAGAGCATGAGCAGGGGAGGGGCAGAGAGAGAGGGAGACACAGAATCTGAAACAGGCGCCAGGGTCTGAGCTGTCAGCACAGAGCCCGATGCGGGGCTCGAACTCATGAATCGCGAGATCATGACCTGAGCCAAAGTCAGACGCTTAACTGAGCCACCAAGCGCCCCTTTTTTCCTTTTTTTTGAGTACCGGTTTGAGTTGCTGGGAGTCAGGAATTTCCTGTGATAATCACTCGATCCGTAAGCGCAGGCCCCTGAAAACAAGCCCCGTGGGCTTCCTGTGCCCAAGGAGATGGGGTCCCAGATGAGGAGAATCTGTGCACCTGCGTTTGTGAGGGGATTATGAAGAGGCAGGTGGACTCGAGGGACAGGCCAGAGAGGCTTCCTGGAGGAGGTGATGTTGGCTCTTTCAGTATTTCACTTTCTCTTCAGAGTTTCAAGAACAACGGCTTCTGAGATGTGTTACCGATGAAGACAACTCTGACGATGTTAGGGAGAGAAATACTCAAAGGTTTCCACGAGAAAAACATCGGTCTGTCTGACGTGCGCTTTGGTGACTTCTGGGAACACTATCCTGTGTGGCTGTGGCGCCCCCTCGTGGGGCCGCAGGTCCGCGGGGACACCGCAGGTCAGGGATGGGAAGGAGAGCAGTCCCTTCCGGCAGGTTGGGGGACACTCAGCCCGGTGTCCCCGGGGAAGGACGCCTTGGGGACTGTGGGCACCTCTGAGATGGTGACGTCCCGTCTGGTCACTGGGTGGGGACTTGGGTGACGGTCAGATGAGCAGGGGACACGGCCTTGAGGCCTGCAGATATTTGGGGTCCAGGCAAGGGTCAGGTTGCCCCAAGAAAGGGCAGGGCGTGCAGAGAGGAGGCCGTGGGGAGGGTGGTGTCAGCCTCGTGGCCTGGACGGGTCCGGGGGCTGCTCTGCCCATCTCCCCTCTGCCCAGGATCACGTCCCCAGGGCCGGCTGTCCTCTCCCTGGAGGCGAGTTGGGCCTATCCCCTGCACACGGGGCCGTGGACGCGAGCACTCCTGAGGGTGGGGCCGAGTGCTCCCCGCTTCTCCATCCCCCCTGCCCAGACCGAAGTCCTTCATCCGAGGACTGACCCGACCCGGCCACGCCCCGGGGCCACCACTCTTCCGGCTCCCTTCACGGCGTCGTGTCCGTCCCATTGGTCCCGGGACGGCCACGTGGGGCCCGGGTTAGCGTGAGAAACCACCACGGTCCCTGCTGGGTTCTTACCACCGGCAGAAGGGTCTCCCCGTGGCCTCCGCCCGGCGGGACAGCTTGCGGACCCCGTGCTCAGGTGGGTCACCAGCTGCGAGCCCCACCCATGGACGAAGTCTGCACTCTGAGCCCTGGGGCCAGCGATGGTGGTGTCCCCGCCAATGTCACCTACTGCCTGTTTTGGGCATGAAATTTTGTTGGTGCTCATCTGTCCACGGCCACTTGCCGTGGCAGAGACCACAGCTCCCTCTAAGCCCAAGACATTGTGTGGCCCTCCGCAGAGAAGTCTATGCCTGTTTTCAGGCAATAATGATTTTACCGATGGGACCGCGTCCCGAGAGGCCGGACCACCGCAGGAGGCCCGGGAAACCACTTCCAAGGCGGGTGGTGTGTGGGGTTGGCCGTGGGCCCCAGGCCACAGGGGCTCCGCCTGCCCTCCTGCACAAGTGATTACAGCCTCCTCAACCTCCCCTCTGGAGCATAGCGGATATTTACCTTTTGTCCCGTACCACGCATCTTACAGTTCATTTAAACTTATTTCCATAAGTGATGGTTTAATTTCCATGAGAAAAAAGGGGGTGTCTTTGTCCAGATGGATTTTATATTCTGTCTGCATCACGGATATCAATTTTCATGCAATGCAATAAAATGGGTTCCAAACTTTGCTTGTTTTCTAATTTACGTATTACTGCGGGGAGGGGGGGGTCAAAGCTTTTACAAAATTCTCAGATTTTTTGCTTTTAAAAACATGTTTGATAACAGATCACTGGTTCAGACAGCAAGGCCGTGTGGGGTCCCGTGGGGAGCTCCGCGGCAGGGGCTTCACGAGACCTCGGGCGGCCTGGGGACCCTCTGCGGGCACCGCGAAGCCATCTGCTCACCGGACCCCCACCTCCTGCCCCCTTGCCGTCCCCGTTCTGACCTTCACTTTCCAGCCCCGAGCCCTGCGCCCTCACCCGCCCGGGGCAGAGGCGAGAGTCACAGCGGAGCCCCAGCAGCGCCGTGTCAGCGGAGGCCGTTTCCCGGGCTGCGAAACAGACTCTCCATTCGGGGAACCAGGATATGCTCTTACGAGGTCCTGCTTCCTCGAAGGTTTTCCTTCCCGAGGACTTTTCGGGTGAATGTTTTTCTTCATATTCTAGGCCCGAAGCTTTGAGAGGAGGAAGTGATGCTCTCCAGGGAACGAACTTGTCCCTCAGGTGCTGGGAGAGAGGTGGCCCTTGGCCAGCGTGGCTTCTGGGACCCCCAAACTCACCCCCCGCCCTCTTTGCTACCTCCCCCATGATAGCCTATTCTTTTTTTATAAATATGTTGTTTAAATTGTTTTAGTGTTTATTTATTTTTCAGAGAGAGAGACAGACAGAGACAGAGTGAGGAGGGGAGGGGCAGAGAGAGAGGGAGACACAGAGTCCCAAGCAAGCTCCAGGCTCCGAGCTGTCAGCACAGGGCCTGATGTGAGGCTCGAACTCATGAACTACGAGATCATGACCTGAGCTGAAATCGGATGCTTAACCGACTGAGCCGTCCAGGAGCCCCCATGACAGCGTCTTCTGAGGCATGGAAATAATATCAGTCATTTGTACTTTAGTGAGAATTAGGACTAAAATTTCAAGCCAGAAGTTTCCACCCTGCCTTGTTACAGCAAGTGTTGTATAGTGCGTCTTTGCTATCCTGAAATGAATCTCACAGCTAAAAGAACTTATCTGCACAGTTTAAAAATCAACACAGCGTCCTAAGTGTTGTATAAAGAAGAAGAATTTCGTAGCAAACCATTTAACGCGAAAAGGATTATCCGCAGCTGCCCAATAGGCTCCTGCTATTGTCTGCTGTTTTCTAAGGAAGTAATGTAGGCCGAAAATAAGTAAAATGACATTCCACTGAATGTCGTCAATGCTTTTTTATTTATACTTCACGTCTTGAAATGAGGGATAAAGGAGTATCTTTATAAAAGTACACAGAACAGCAGCAGAACGCAATCACCCCAGATGCAACCCCGTGGGATGTGTGACCGAAGAGCCTCGCACAGTCCAGAAATGAGGAGGAACTTTGGCTGGGAAGACAGGGTCCTGATTTGCTTAATGAGCTCAAGACACGAAAACTGCGCAGAAAACGCTCTTGTGTTTCGGAATGGACTGCTTCCCTGGAGTTGGGGCCTGGTGGGGGGGGGGGGTCCTGAGGCGGGACCACTGCCTGTGCCCTCCCAGCCCTCATGAGACCCCGGCCCCGCCGACTTCCCCACACCCGAGGTGGGGCCTCCTGCTAACAGAGGCTGTTCTAATGCTCCTTTGTGGAAGTCACCGGAAAGAGACCCTGCCCCCACCCCCCAGCCCCAGGTCCCAGGACTGCACCCGCTCCCCCGTCCAACACCCCTCCCTCGGGTGGGTGCAGGGGAGGACGGAGAGATCAGCGACGTTCCAACACTTTGCAAAAGAGGGAGTGGGATCCCAAAGCCCTTGCTTCTCCGCTCAGCTCTGTCCTTCGCAAACGCCACCCGCTTTTGCAGAGCCCTCCAGCCATCTGCACAGTCCCCGTGAACGAACCAGCACTAACGTCAGCACCAAGCCACCGAGGGGCAGCCGGCCGTCCCCGAGGCAGGGAAACGCAGGGCCGGGTGCTGGGCGGGCACCCACCGGACCCCGTCGGGTGCGAGCAGGGCTGAGCCGGAGCCGTGGGAGGCCGGCGGGTCCAGACCTGAGGCGCCTTTGCGGGGGCCCGGCTGAAGGTGCGAGGATGGCCCTGCTCACCGGCTGGGCTGCTCTTGGGTGGGGGCGCCCGCCCGCGGGTATTCCTGCCACTGGCTGGGGAAAAGCCGCTTCCACAGCACAGTGGTGGCCGTTTCGCGGACCCACGCTCAGCACGTGTGGGCTTGAGCCTTGGCTGTGCCATCGGCCGTCACACTCTCACACTCAGTGGCCCCTGGGGCGGCGGGAAGGGTGGGACGGGGCACCGACGCCCCCTTCTGGTGGGGTCACCCCCTGGCCCCTACCTTAAGCACAGGAGGCAACGGCACAGGGGCGGGGCTTCTGAGCTCACTGTGGACACCTGTTCTTGCCAGAGGCCCTCCCTCTGCTGTCATTTGCCCTCCCGCGCGATCATCGCCTCGTTGGGACCCACGGGGGGTGGGGGGGGCGTGGCGGGGACCCAGGGGCCTCTCCCAGCTGTGGGTGTGCTTTGACTGGCCATGGAAAAAGAAAAAAAAATCGAAATAAACAGAACAAAAATCCCCCAAGACCAATAAACACAAACCAAAACCCCCCAAAGTCAACCCTTTTTCTCTGACACCGAAAGCTGCTCTCGGTCCCACACCCACAAGGAAATGAATCCTGCCAAGGATCTTAATTGCTAAGGCTTGGGATCCGCTTCCACCCTCTGGGCGTGGCCTCCTCCAGCCTGGCCCCAGATGCGAGCCACCCCGACAGGACAGAGCCCAGCACCGCGGCCGGCGTCCTGACCAGGGACTGGGGAGCACACCCGGGTCCTGCTACAGCTCCTGGTAACTGGCACACCGCTCGGGGAGCACTGCAGCTGGAGTCCGGAGCGGGGCTGGAACCCTCAGGACTATTCTCCCAGATACACCTGCCTCCCTCAAGGGCTGTCTGGGGGTAACATGAGGTGAAGTGGGCGCCCGGAGGTGGGGGCGCCCGGGGGTGGGGGCGCCCGGGGGTGGGGGCGCCCGGGGGTCGGGGCGCCCGGAGGTCGGGGCGCCCGGAGGTGGGGGCGCCCGGAGGTCGGGGCGCCCGGAGGTGGGGGCGCCCGGAGGTGGGGGCGCCCGGAGGTGGGGGCGCCCGGAGGTCGGGGCGCCCGGAGGTGGGGGTGCCCGGAGGTGGGGGCGCCTGGAGGTCGGGGTGCCCGGAGGTGGGGGCGCCTGGAGGTCGGGGCGCCCGGAGGTGGGGGCGCCCGGAGGTGGGGGCGCCCGGAGGTGGGGG
>NW_026057579.1:38921011-38940367 GCF_023721935.1 Panthera uncia
GCCCGGAGGTGGGGGCGCCCGGAGGTGGGGGCGCCCGGAGGTGGGGGCGCCCGGAGGTCGGGGCGCCCGGAGGTCGGGGCGCCCGGAGGTCGGGGCGCCTGGAGGTCGGGGCGCCCGGAGGTTAGGGTGTGTAGGGGCGTTGGGACATGTGAAGGTCAGGGTCCTCGGAGGTCAGGGGGGCACATTGAGGCACACAGGTGGGGCCACAGGGTCCTCGTGAGCTGGGCCGCTGTCCCTGGCTGGTTTGCCCACAGAGGCCGAGCGGGTCTGGTGCTCCCGCAGCCCCTTTGCGCCCGCAGCCGTCTGGACAGGGTCTGACGCTTTCAAACTCATCGGCTTCACATTTGGGCCCTGACCTGGTTTCAGGCCAAGGCCGGAGCTCCGTGCTGAGGACTGGCCCGGGGTCGCCTGTGCCAGGCCGGGGTCCCTCCCGTCGGGGGAGCCCCACTCTGCAAGGGCCACGCCGTCGCTGACACAGCGAGTCTGAGGGAGTGCGCTTCGGGCCCACGGAGCCGGGAAAGCCGTTGCCTGCTGCCTCGGTTTCTCCCTGCTGAGGTGGGGAGGGAGTGAGCTGGGAGAACCTCTGCCCACATCACCTGTGTCCACGGCGAAGGTCAATGTGACAGACGTGCAAACCCTCTCTACGTCGTTTGCTAAGGCCTCGATTTTTGTTTTCGGCTGTTTTGCCATCAGAACAACCGACACTCGCTGTTCCTTCTGCAGACTGACAACTATTTGCAGAATGCAGTGTTTGCACAACAGGTTCTAAGAGGCCCCTAAGAAAACAGAAGATGTGAAATCCATCAACAATTTTGCTGGAGTGAAATCACAGCCACGACCTTTCTGTTTGCCTCACCAACGGCTTTTTCATCGATTACTCTTTTGCTTTAGACTAGAATGTCTGACCCCCCTTTGGCTGCGGCCGACCCGCCCGGTCCTGGGATGCGGCTGGGACCCTGGGCCCTTCACCCCTGGACGTGCTGCTGTCTGCTGCCTCCGTGCTCCCCGCGGTGTCCCGGTCCCCCTCCCGTCCCCGTGGGCACGTGCTGGCGGAGGCCCTTTCGCTGCGGACGCTCAGACGCCCCCCGTGCGCTATAACTCTCAGGGCCCAGGTCTGGAAGGAAGTGGGGCCCCTGGCCTCCCCCATCCACCCGTGGCACTGGTGTCCCTGCAGGGCTCACCCCAAGGTCGACGGGCAGGAAAACGGAGGCTCCCGTAATGCAGACACTCCCTGTCCCCTAAGGAATGCGCCGCCCTGGGTCGCCTTCGGCGGCCCCCACCCGGCCCCTCCCGAGGCGATTAGCTCCATCCGTGCCTGAGCCAAACAGGCTCTTCCAACCCCGGGGCTAAGGTGCCGGGTGCCTGGTTGGAAAAAAGCAGCCGGGGTGGGTTGCGTTCCCCACGGCACCCGGCAGGCAGAGCCGTCGGCCAAGGAGAACGGGGCATTGGTGGGAAAAGTGCTCCAGGCCCTGTCACGAAGCCTAGTCCTGCCCCACGGGGGGCCCTGGTCGGCGGTGAGGCTCGCCCGGGACGGACGTGTGCACCGGAAGGGCCAGTGAGGGGTCGTCGGACCGAGAGCCGTCGGGACCGCGTGAGCTGGGCTCGTCCTTCGGGCTCGTCACTTGTTCATCAGCACCGCCTACGAGGCCGGCCCCACGCGCACAGGCCCCGAGGGGGAAAGCCCAAAACAAGAGCCTGGAGCGGAGGCCGCGCATGAGTCGCGCTGTTGGCGGCTGGCTGGGACCCTGAGGGGCAGCGGACTGTCCATCCGTGTCCACCCATCTCCTTACGGAAACCGCTCGGAGTCAGAGCCTGTCCGGAAGGCTCCGTCCACAGGCCGGGGAGCACGCGGTGTGCAATGTTTGTGGGTCCACTACGCCCCCCATGTCTGATGGTGAGGGGGCTCTGGCCGGGGTGCTTGACTGTGGCTGAATCGTCGTCACTAACTTCATATTAACAGCAATGAGAGTCTGGGGACACAGGAAGACCAAGCACCCGTGGGGAATGACAGGATCTGCGGGTTCCGAACGCCAGGGCCGCAGACGGTCGGCAGTTTCCTTGCCGTGTCCTCCTTCCCGGCGCGTCGTGAAGAGGTGTCCAAGAGTGTGTCCCTCAGTCACTAACTCCCCAGGTTCCCGGGCAGGTGCGTCTGTGCTCTTCCCATCTCCCGGCTGGGCCCAGGGGGACTGGCCACCGTGGAGGGACCCAGGCTGCTGCTTGGTCGCTCGGTGTGGAAAAGCAGGGCGATGACAATAGCTGCTTTGTGGGGATGACCGGTCCCCCGACGCCAGCAGGTCCGGGGCCTTAGAGGGCCTCCAGGCTGTTGCCTGAGTGAGGGGAGCTGGGGGCAGGCAGCATGTGCCCAGAGCGGGGCCGGGCCCCAGGACACGGTGCCATCGACCCCTCGGGGGTGAGACAGACCCCGAGAGTCGCCCTGCTTCCAGGCCCACCGGAGGAGGGCAGCCGGGAGAGGACACAGGCGCGAAGGCCACCTGGGCACAGGACACTGGAAAAACGCACAAGCAGGAAACAGGTGCGCGGGCAGGCAGCGGGGTGGAAGGAAGAAGACAGCAGCCAGGATGAGAGCAGGGGAGACGATGCCTGAACGCAGTGGACACGGCGCCTCCCCGTCTGTCCGGCTGGACGAAGGGGCCGGTGAATCCCCGTCCGGGAGCCCCAGGAGGAGCCGGCAGGCAGGCTCACACACACGCACAGCCAGACGGTTGTCAGGGGAGGATTTATTTGTCCGCCCTTGAGTGTCACTGGACCACAGGCCAGACGGGCCCTGATGTGGAAAACAGCCTCAGGAGTGATTTGGGGAACACGAAACCGTTTTGAAGCCTCGAATGCCCCGGTCAGTAAACTGCAGTCTACTGTCTTGTGTCCCATCACCGTCCCACAAAGGGGCAGCACACGTGTGTGTGACACACGGCTCTGAGTGTTCAGAAGCAGCTCGCTTCCTGCAGGACGGAAAGGCCCGGGCCGGCCGTGTAGTTTCCAGGGTGCCCTTCTGCCCCAGATGCCCCGAGACGGCCGTGCGCTCCCAGGAATCAGCCGGAAGCAAGTTCTCACGCGGGGTTTCCAAGCAGGCGCCTGTGGTTACCACCGGCAGAGGAGGGTCTGCGATCCATAGGCCGGGTCCTGTGGGAGACAAGTCGCACTGAGCACACGGACAGACGGGGGACCCGCGTCGGCCCTCGGGTCTCGGCCGGGCTAATTAGGGGCCCAGGTGTCTAGGGAGCATCTCCAGGGACAGGACAGCGGGCTGTTGCAAGGGCCCGCCGACCGCCTAGGTCTGACAGGTGCAGGGGTGCGAAGTGAGTTTTTAAAAAGTCTTATTTATGTTTATGCAATCTCTACACCCAATGTGGGGCTCGACCTCATGACCCGAGATCAAGATTCGCACACTCTTCTGACCGAGCCGGACGCCCCTAGAAGTGACTTTTTAATGCATCTGTTGAGGTCACACGTACAGAGTAAAAACAGTAAAAAACAAGTCTAGATGCTACTTACAGCTATTCCATTTTTTTAAAAAGTACATTTAGGGGCACCCGGGGGGGCTCAGTCAGTTAAGTGTCCGACTTGTGCTCAGGTCATGATCTCGCGGTCTGTGAGTTCAGGCCCCACGTTGGGCTCTGTGCAGACAGCTCAGAGCCAGGAGCCCCCTTCGGATTCTGCGTCTCCCTCTCTCTCTGCTCCTCCCCCGCTCACGCTCTGTCTCTCTCTCTTTCAAAAATGAGCAAACATTAAAACATTTTTTAAAAGTGCGTGTAGAAGTCAACGTTTCCTTTCAGCTCCTGTTCTTGGCGGCGTCTTGAGCCAGTACCTGGGGTGAACGCCCGCCGTCAGGCCTCAGTTGGCACAACAAAAGCGTTTCACGGCTTCCACTCTGGCTCACTCGTTCTAATTTGCCCTCGCTTTTTGAAAAGTAGGTTAACGTTTCACTAGTTCACATTCTCCTGTAAATGCGGTTTGTGGGAGAAAACACACAGGCAGGTGCAGAATGGGGAGGACCGGGCGCTGTGGGGAGCACCTCCTGGTCAGAACGGAAACACCTGCCACGCGGGGACCCACGATCGCCCGGTGTGCACCCACCTGCCCCGCGCCCCGAGTGCAGGCACCAGGCTGCGCCCCCGTTTCCGGGGATGTTCCAGGACCCGGCGGGCAGGCTCCTCCTGTCTGCACGATGGGCAGTGAGGATTTGCGGCCCGCGTGTGTCCTGTGGACAAGCACACACTGGTTACGACTGTCATTCCTCACAGGGACCCCAAGGGCCCGCCCCACACGCCGTGCTGCCACCGTGACTGGAGGGAGTGTTGGAGCACCGGGGAGCCCCCCTCAACCCTGACCTCTCAGGGGAGGAGCCTGGCGGCATTACTGCGACGAGAACGTTCTCGCACAGCGTGGCCTGTACTGTCCTCGGTCAGACGAGGGACGTCAGGAGGCCACAGAGCGGGGCCAGCGCCAGCCCTGCGGCCGCAGCCACCACACCCGAGCCCGGTGCTGCCACCCCTATCTGACGGCACTTTTAATTCGTGCAGAAACGCGTTCAGAAACTCACAATCCGTACGCGGAAAACTGGGATTACGGGCAAGACCCCCACTCCCACTGACGTTACAATTCTCACGCTCACTGAGGACGCTCTGCGTTTGAACGTGACCATCTCCGACGCGCTGCGTGTGCCTCTCCTGCTGGGGCCAGTCCCGGCCGTGGCCCCCCCCCTCACAAAGCAGGGGCGTCCCCAGTGTGGGACACAACACCCTCCCCAGCAGCCAGGGGCACAGGGGTCACAAGGAAACTAGGAAATGCCGCGGGACGAATGGACGTGAGCACAGGACGCACTGGGCCCTCAGGCACAGAGGTGGCCCGAGGAGGAGGGGCCGGTCCCAGTGATGCGCGTCTACGTGGATATGAAGAAAGACATCAGCCAAGCCACCTTGGTTTGCAGCCTGGGGCGCCGGGAAAGGAAGGACCGGTGTCGGCTGAGAGGCAGAAGGACCAGAGACCTGGGCAGACGAGCCTCACAGGCTGTGTGCCTCAACCTCCCCTCCCCCACCACCTCCGCCTCTGCCCGAGGCCCAGCTCTCCCACCGGGTGGGTGCCCTCTGGCACTTGCCAGGAGGGGCCGTGCTCTCTGGACCCCTCTCTCTGGGATGTGTGGCTGCAGGCGTGGGACAGCCCCCTGTCCGAACGGCACGTCCCACGGAGACAGGCCCACTCCCAGAGACACCCTCTCGCCGGCACCTGCCCCGGGCCCCCGGGCGTTCCGCCTCCCCGTTCGCCAGCCTTCCGTTTGTGTCCTGTGTTTATCCTGCCATTTCCACTGGAGCTCTGGTCCCACAATCCATTTCTGCCTAACGGCGCTGGGCACGCGGGCAGCCGTGAGGGCCTCAAGGGACAAGGCGGTGGTGGGTTCGGTTCACACGGTCCTTTCGTTAGAAGGTCGCTGCGGTCACCTCAGAGTGGGAACATGCGTGTGCACGCGTGTGCAGAACACTCACACCCCCAGACGGCCACACACAGGCCACCACACCAACTCCCTTCGTCAGACCTCATGTTCTCAGAACGAGTAGTTTCACAAACAGGTTTTCAGGGAAAGAAAAACAGAATTTTCCGTGGACAGAGCATTAGAGCGGACTGTTTCCCTTTCCATCCTCCTTTTTGTTTGTCACGGAATTATGATCCCAACGCGTTCCGTAAGGAGCGAGCGGGAAGCTGGCTCATGGGTCCTGCTCCCGGGACGTGGGGACAGACGGGACTGGTGAGGCGGCGGGAGGTGGGTGCGGGCTCTCAGGGAGCCGGCTGTGTGGAGAGACAGAAGCGTGAGGCTGTGAACGCGGCTTTCCGAGCCCAGCCTCCTCCTGTGGCGGGCGGGTCACCAGGACCTGAGCGCGAGTGTGGGGAGTGTCGACCATCCGGGAGGAAGGAAGTGTCGCTGATGGTGAGTCAGTGAGGACCTCAGCAGGACATTCGGACACGTCCTCCACCCGCCAGCTGTGCCCGGCGCATGGGAGCCCGTCACTCCTGCGGTCACTTATGACGTCTCCAGGACTCAGGACATGACAGCAACAAGCCTTGGGGGGACCACCCTCCCTGGGGTAGCGTGGGTGAAGGCGTCTGGTCTCCTGCAAGGAAAGCTCTGGGAAGCCGGCTGGGCGCTTGTTCCTGCTGGGTCCCCTGTGCCCGGACTGCAGAGGGCCCAGGGGAGCGCGGGACAGAGAGGGAGCCTCGGATTCGGCCCCTGGCCCGGCTGGAGCGGAGGCAAGGAGGCCCCGTGCCTACACCCTCTGGGAAGTCACTGAATTTGCTCCGTGGGGAGCAGAGGCCAAGACAGGAGGACAGGCGTCCCAGGCGTGTGGCCAGCCGCCACGCGCGACACTCGCTCAAACCACGCAGCATGCTGGAGGGCGCCAGGCGAGGCCACCCAGCCTGGCGGCGGGGGTTGGGCGGGAAGCAGGGGCCCAGGTGCCAGGCGATTGTGGATCGTGCACACAGAGCCGTCCGTGTGGGCACAGCCGGACTCTCCCTCTCCCCCCGCTGAGCGCCCGCTAACCAGATGTCGCAGGAGGGCTGCCCACCAGGAGCTGAGCCCCCTCCCTCTGTTCCCTGTGTGGGTTCAAATCCAGAGGACAAACTCCCCCTTTCCAAGCCACGCCCCCTCGCAGGGAGGACCGAAAACTGGGAAAATTCAAGCTGTCGACCAAAGCAGTTTCAGGTAAAAGGTGAAAGGCCTTCGGGGCGTGGAGGGGAGTGGACCCCGCAAGTGGAAAGGGCGCTTCTGGGCGTGGCAGGTCTGCACCCCCTCGTGGCCCAGGGTGTGGCTGCCTGGTCCACACGGCGACCCCGGCCGCGGTCTGAGCCCGTTTCCTGCGTGAACTGCCGTCCTGTTTGCAAGTCAGCATCCGCCTCGAGCCGCTCGGCCGAGTGCTCTCAGGTGTTCTCCCGGCTGCAGTCGGCCGTCAGGCTCGGGGGATGCTTCCCCCCAGACTTCCCCGGAAAGGTGTTCATGGGGCCGACGGCTCTCAGTTTCTTGGTGTGGGGGCTACGGGCGTAACCCAGTGACCAGGGCCGGTGTCTTAACGGCGATGTTCGCAAACACAAAATCGCACGTTCGCGCTCAATTACGGAACGTCGGCTGCTCGCCGCGTGACACTTGGCAGGTCGGGAGCGGCGCCCAGCCCGTCTGGCGGTGTTTGCTGACGGGCCCTCGAGTTTCTACTGCTCCTCTGACTTAGCGGCTCGCTGCGGGGGTACTGACGCCAGCGTCCGCGCCTCTAAGAGCAAGTGATTCTCACAACAGGTTCCCGCCCCCGCTGTCCTACACCTGGAGACGCTCCGTGAACCCGACTCCAGGGACTCCCCGCCAGGTAAGCAGGGGGTGGGGGGCGGTGAGCGGTCCGTGACCAGTCAGAACAGCCCTGAGGGTGCGACCACAGTCGGGCCAGAGTCAACTAGGAGGAGGCAGGGGCAGGAGGACAGGCCCCGGCCCCGCGCAGCCCCCCCGGGTTCCCGCGGCTACTCCACGGCCGACCAGCCTGGACAAGTGACACATTCCGGAAACGGACAGACCGACACTATCATACGAGTTTCTGGGGCTTCAGTAACACCGTGCCGCGGCCTGGGCACTGGGCAACGGGAATCTGTTCTCTCCCTGTTCTGCAGTGTAGACACCCGAGGTCATAATGTCGGCAGGGCTGGTGAGGGACCATCCGCTCCAACCTCTGGAGAGGCTGGAGAGCCTTGGCTTGTAGACGCCCCGATCTCTGCCCTCGTCTCCACCTGGCCTCTCTCTGTGTGCGTCCTTGTCCCCATCCCCCTTCTGTGAGGACGGCAGTCCTGCTGGGTTGGGACCACCCACTGCAGCATGACCTCATCTCAACTAGTTTCATCCACAGCCACCCCGCTTCCACATGTGGTCACGTTCCGAGACACCGGAGGTCGGGTCTTCAGCGTGCGACCCCGGGGGATGCACGTCAGCCTATGACAAGGACTCAGGCGACCGACAGAGAAGTTAGACGAGGTAGCAGCTAAATTTACCGGCCCGCGTGACCCGTGATGTCTGGGTCTTCCTGTTCACGGTGACCCGAAGGAATCCCTCACGGTATCGTCTGAACCGCGGCAAACGTTAGTTCTGTCGGATGTTACGAATCTGCTGCAAAGCATGTCCTTTAAAAACCACTTACCAGACACACAGTGCTCTCTTCAGGGACGGAAGTCGAGGCACAGGTGGTCTTGGAGCTTAAAGGATATGGTGCCGGGTCTACCAGAGCATCTCGGTGGGGGGATGGGCAGAGGGGGGCCGTCACACTAGGGGGGACTTCACCTCAGCTGCTCGGGACAGAAGCAGGGCTGTGGCTGGCCTTGGTCGGTGACACCCGTGGAGCACAGCAGTG
Source organism: Panthera uncia (assembly GCF_023721935.1). NCBI lineage: Eukaryota > Metazoa > Chordata > Mammalia > Carnivora > Felidae > Panthera > Panthera uncia. Next base: position 38,929,405 of record NW_026057579.1, read on the forward strand.
GCCTCACAACGGTGACCCCTGTCTGCCGTGGCTATGAGGTTTGGCTGTTTAAAACCTGCTTCTGCAGGGTGTAGGAACACGGGGAGATGTCCCTCTTCAGGTCAGGGGCAGGCGTCTCTGAACGTGTCGGGACGTGGCGGGAGCCACGGAGGCGCCGACGCGTGGAGGTCACCGCATCGCTGGAAGACGGGAGGGATGCAGAGCAACGCGGGAGCCGCGGGGGCCATGGGGCGAGGCCTCGGGGGCCACAGGGCGAGCGGCAGGAGGGACAGACCGCGGGAGGCAGTGGTGGACGAGGTGCGGCAGATGCGGGTGTGGAGGGGGCGGCCAGACGGCACGAACAACGGCTTCGTGCATTTTACGCACGTGAGAAACTTCAGCAAGAGTCTGAGCTTGACTCCTGAGAGCTGCTAGTGAGAGCGGCTCAGGGGCGCGGACTCGTCCGCCGCACAGACGCCCAGATCTGCCTCTGAGGCCCCACCACGCTGCCAGGTTCGGCGTAAAAGTCCAACTTCCCAATTCCCAACTTCCCAGGAGTCGGCCCTGGAGTGGCGGATGTGGCTGAAGACAGGACCCTTGTTCTCTGAGAAACCAGGGGCGGGGGGCGAATCTCGGCTCCTGAGAGAGCATCCTGCAACCTTGTTAGGTTCCCAGAACCCCATCCCCGGGGTCTCCGCCCACAGACACCTGACTCCCGGGGCGTGAGGGCCATTGTCCCGCTTTCCTTGTTTGAAGCGTCATCAAGAACCAGGAAGTCTAATGCTTTGTACAGAACAGCTCTGGGGACGGAAGGGCTTGGGGCACTGACCCTCTACCCTGGCCCCTGAAACACAGCAGCCTTGCCCGCGGGGAGGAAATGGCCTCCTTCGGCGGAAGAGCGGGGACTTACCACCTGCAAACCACCGTCCAGGTGAGGCCTGCCAGGCCGCCGACGAGCAGGGCACCCAGCGCCACGGAGACCCAGGACGCCTTGGGGAGCCTCCCGGAGTCTGAGGAGAAGGAGCGGGTTAGCGAGCCGGCCTGCCAAGCGTGCGGCTGGTGTGCCCAGGAGCCCGAGCCCACCCTGGTCCCGAGGGGGCCCGCCTCTGCTCGCGACGGCATGGTGCACCTGGGGGCACAAATCTGCCCGAAGCAGCCATTTCCACAGACGGGCTCCCCCCGATGTGAGGTGCAGGGAGAGCTGGGGAGAGCGCAGGGGCGCCTGCCCTTTTCCAGGAAACAGGCCCTCCCGCCAGGACCGACAGGCAGAGACGCGTGAGCCCCGTGGAGAGGTGCTGGGGACCCTGCGTGCTCGTGCTGCACTCACAGAGGGGCCGAGCGGGCAGGTGGGGGGAGGTGCAATGTGACACCACGAGCTCGAGCCCTCGGTGCCCCTTCTCGCAGAAGCAGGTGGAGGCTGAACTCCGTTCCATGGTCGGAGCCCCGAGGGGGAGCCATGGGGCCCCGACACAGCAGGCGCCCCAGCTACGGGCTGGCTGTTCATTCGGCAAAGAAACTGAGCAGGGTTGATGGGTGCAGACCGGAAGGGGCCGTGGCTGGACGGGGGTGAGGAGGGGGCTGCAAGGAGTCGCCGGGGACGTGCAGGGCTCGGTGACGGGACTCGGGAAGTGCCTGGCCCACACCTGACTTCCACCTCCCCATCCCAGAAGGGGGGAGAGAACAGGTGGCCTCTCCAGACCCGTCGCCTCCCGGGTCTCACCACCTGCCCAGGATGTGCCTGCCGGGGAAAGAGGGCGCGGGTGTCTCTGCCCGTCCCCCGCCGGCTCCTGTGTGGGAGCAGGTCCTGTGCCTACGTGTGGGTCATCCCAGGTCTGCTGGGCTCCGTGCCGGCCAAGCAGACACACGGGACCTGTGACTCTCCAATCCCATTGATTTTTCTAAAATGGCCAAGAATGGACTTCCCAGATGCATCCACCGCGGTCTGTGGCCTGTCACCCTGCGTCGAGCCAGCTCCTGTGTGGGAGGGGCCCCACCCCACCTGCCTGATGTCCACCCGGCCTCGCCACTGTCCCCAGCCTCAGAGCGGCTGCACACAGATGGGCCTAAAGAGGTAACTGAGGTCGAACGAGGTTGTGAGGCCGGGCCCCAATCCCGTTGACGGGCGTCCTGTGAGGAAGGGACATCAGGACGCAGACAGCACAGGGAACCAGGTGAGGACCCGGGAGGAGATGCCACGCACGGGCCCGCCGGGGACGGCCCTGCCCACACCCGGATCCCCGACTCAGCCCCCAGGACGGGTGACAGGTCTGCGGTCCGGCCCAGCCCGTGTGTGTTGGATGTCGGGGCCACCAGGCAAGCGAGCACAGGGCCCCATCCCAGGGCTCCGAGCAAAGCAACCCCGGAGCTAGCTGAGCACGACTGGGTTCCAGATGCCGTCCCAGGATCCGTGCGGCTGCCGCGGGGTCTCCTCTCACCTACCCTGATGCGGGGAAAGCCCGCACACGCGTGTGGCCATTAACGATCGTGCACAAAACGCACCAACACAAGGGCCCTTTGCCCACAACGTGAGCGTGCCCGGTGGCCCAGCTTTCCCGTGGCACCTGGGGTCTCTCAGCCTGTACGTGGTCGTGGACACCAGTGGGCAGTGGGTGTGGCGCGGGGGGCCGCGTCACGGGGAGGCGAGGGGGGAGCCTCTGGTAGACGGACGTCTGCACTCTGTCCCCACCCACCCAGGACGGGGTAACAATGCCGAGTGACCCAGGTGAGAGTCCGTCTTTCCCGATACCGGGCCCCCGCCTCACCGAACACATGCGCACGTGGGGTCCTTCTGCCTGAGAGCACACCCTCTGGGACAGGATCATTCGGAGAGGCTGGTGGGGGGGCGTCCGGAGCAGACAGCTCCTAGCGTGCCGGAGGCAGTCACAGCGGGTCACGTGGGCACACACACACACCCGGCCACGACAGCAGCGGGACGCGTCCCCGTGGGCAGGGCCCAGGCCCGGTGCCCGCGCCACAGTAAGACCTGCCACGTGGATGTGGCTGTCGGGGACGGAGATCCCTCAGGGTGGCGTGACGGGGGTGTCTCCCGTGGGGGGCCCCCCTCGCCTTGAAAGCGGGGTGCCGGGGCCCCAGAGCGTAGGGACTGGATTTTCCCTGCACCTGCCCCTGACGCCCTCCAGCAGCTGACGCCCCGCCTGCCGCTTCCGGGCCCAGTGAGGCTCCCCGGCGGGACCACGTGGTCGGCCGGGCACGTGCGACCAGCGCTCTGCACGGGCGGCGTGTGGGGGCGGGACTGGCTCCTGTCCAGGGGGCCCTTCGAGTCACAGCTTCTCAGAACCGTCCACGGGGCCTCGACCCGCCCGCCCGCACTCAGCCCCTCAGTCGGCCCTCATGACCGGAAACCGTGAGCGAGCCCGCCGCTCTCAGCGAACACGGGCGCCAGGATGGGCGTCTTGGTCCCAAAGCTGGCCGGGCCCCTGCACCACCCACCTGCGGAGCGCCCTAGGCTCCCTGCACATCCCTGTCCCTCGTCCCTCGCGTCCACCTCTGGTCGCAACGCCCACGTCCTGCCGCCACCTCGGCCTGGCCCACGGCAGCCGTCTCCTGCGGCGCAGGTGTGAGGAGGCGTCCCGCCCTCCGACACGGGGACATAAGGGGACAAGGGCCTGCTCCGCGTTGCCCTCACCGCCTCTCCTGTCCCCCCTCCTCCCAATCATCCCCACTGTCTTGCCCCAGGGCCTTGGCACCCACAGTGCTTTTCCACCCCTCACCTCCGCCTGCACCCCGCTCTGACAGAGACGCTCCCTGAACCCCTGGGCGGGCCAGTGTCCTCACGGAAACACCTGCACGTCACGCGCCCCTTTGTGGCACTTACCACGAGGGCGGGCTCTACGCGGCTTGTGAGACTGTGGGTTCGTGCCTTGCTCCCCTACAGGACTCTGACCCCTCACAAGCCGGGGACGTCAGGGTCCCGCCACCCCGCCACCCTGCACCTCATGTGGGCGCCCGGGCGGTGCCTGCTGCATGCATTCGGGGACGAGGGTGCCGCCTGGAGTCTGTCTGCAGCGAGGGGCCCCTCCCGCCCCCACACTGGCTGCTTCTGCAGGAACCCCCCAGCCTGACCACGCCCTCCGGCTGCTTCCCCTCCCCCACAGCCCGCACTGTGTGGCCGGGCGTGTTTGCAGTTGGGCTCCGTCGGCCTGGTGCCCCACCCCCACCCGAACAAAATCTGTCCCTGCAGATTCTCCTTCACGGGGCGAGGCGCCAAGTTAGGAACCTGGATCTGCAACCGAGTGGCTGTGTGACCCCCAGCAAGTCACTGGACCTCTCTGTTCCGTACTGAGAATGAAACGCGATGCCAGCCTCACAGCGGAAGCTCCCGGGAGAGGAGGGACGGTGCCCCCACACTGGAGAGGACAGGAAGGTGTCCCCAGTGCCGGAGAGGACGGGGCGGTGCCCCCACGCTACCTCGCCCTTCACGAGTGTCGTGTCTTTCCTGCAGCCAAGCTGAGGTCGGAACTGGCTGGTCCCCGCTCCCACCCAGAGTCACGGACGCGGCACCGGGAGCGCACACAGGACGTCACGGGACACGCATCTAGGAGGATGACCCTGTGGGCCTCCGGAAGGTGCACTGCAGACGCGCTCGGGACGCAGGCGGAGGGTGGACTCACCTACACACGTTGTTCCGTCGTCCCCCAGCACGTACGGGTCTGTGCACTCACACCGGAAGCTGCCCTTGGTGTTCCGGCACCGGGCCGACGGGTGGCAGGGGGGCTGTGCCACGTCTTCACACTCGTTCACATCTGCACAAAGCACACGGAGCTCAGGCGCCGTCTCCTCTCCCGGCCCCCTGTGGCGTCCCCTCCCCAGCTCCGGTCCTCACCCTGGGCGCGACTCAGGCCCCCCAGACTGCTGCCTAGAGGATACGAGAACCCCTAGTGCCCTGTGGGGCGTGTCCCTCTCGGGGGAGCCTCTGTGGGAGCACCTGCTCTCTTCTCGTCCACCTGTGAGGTCAGCTCAAGGGCCGGGCGGCCACTCTGTGACCATGCTGCCCAGCACGACCAGGCCGTGTGCTGGGCGTGCGGGGCGGGGTTGTTCCTGACACGGAGGTCGAGGGTGCGGGCTTCCCCCAGCTGGGCTCTTCCCACGTGTAAACGGGTGTAATTATGCACATCCAAGGGGCCAGTGGTCAGGGCTGCGGTGCATCTCGAGGGACATGTTTGCCCAGGTTGGGGACCCGCACCTTCTGCTCTCCCTGCCCCGGGGAAGCCACGGAACGTGTGGGACAGACCCACGCTGGTCTCAGGCTTGCCTAGTCCTAGATTCCTGGACCGTTACCTGCCCGGGTGCGTCTCCCCCTCCCGAGCTCAGGGTGCTGACCCGGGGCTCCCTGTCCAGTAGACACAGGAGCCACGGTTCGTATTCATGGATCACACACCCTCTGGGCAACAACAGAGCAAAGGGCCACAGACACCCCGCGTTTTATCCACTTTGATTCCCGACTTCGAAGCCCTCACGAGAGTCTCATTGCAGTTAATTTCTAGGTTCGCTTTTTCCACCAGCCTTTCGTGTGGATGGGCCGGTGGAAAAGTAGGGCTGAGTGGCGAGGAGAGTGCGTGTCTCGTCTGACCCGGGCACCGCATCCTCAGGAAAGCCTTTCTTTCCTCCCTGCAGCCGTGGCCGCCGTGGTTCACTGAGGACAGAGGTGGCTCTGACGTTCACATCAGTTCACCCCACGAGGAAAAGCACTCTCTGCACTGTGTTCAAAGGCTATTTTTTCCTTGACTTAGAAACTCACAGTGCAGGGCACAGATCAGGTGAAAAACACCACGTACAGAAATAGCACATTTCTGGGGCGCCTGGGTGGCGCAGTCGGTTAAGCGTCCGACTTCAGCCAGGTCACGATCTCGCGGTCCGTGAGTTCGAGCCCCGCGTCAGGCTCTGGGCTGATGGCTCGGAGCCTGGAGCCTGTTTCCGATTCTGTGTCTCCCTCTCTCTCTGCCCCTCCCCCGTTCATGCTCTGTCTCTCTCTGTCCCCAAAATAAATGAAAAACGTTGAAAAAAAAAAATAAAAAAAAAAAAAAAAAGAAATAGCACATTTCTACCACTGGCTGCACCGCGTCGAGTTTTCCGGAATTTGTTTAAAGATATTGTATCTTAATCGTTAACGCAGGAGGACAAAACACAGGTCGTGTAAATAAAAGGTTAACACCCTCTCCTTCCTCGTCCGGTCTCACTGTGCCAAGTTTGAAACCGAGATTAATGAGTCGTCGTCTTCACGAAGGCATTGGAAGTATTTGCAAACAGGCTCCTCTCGCCCCAAGCGGGTTCCCACTGTGCAGCTGTTCTGTGATGTGCATCTCACCAGGTGAATCTGTGGACAGTATCTCACGTCAGTGGACACACTGCTAATTTATTCAGCACGAGAGTTCCCGGTGTGGATGCACCAAAATCCAACCCGCCGGCTCTGGACTCGCTATGTTGGTAACGCTGGGCATCTGCCTGTGCTTTCGTTGTGCCTGTGACTAACCGGAACAGAGAAGCCACGGAGACGGGTGACCCCCCTCGGTCAGGTCGCCTCTGCAAACGCGGAGTCACAGAAGCCCTTGGTTTGGGGGCAGATGACAAAGCTACTGAGGTGGCCCAGGCAGGGTGAGCGGGGGCACGGGCCAGCGGGGGGCAGGATCATTAGACCGGGAGCAGGCTTCTGAGAGCCGCCCCGCCCGACCAGGGTCTTGGTATCCGGGCAGGTAGGTCCAGACTCGGGAGCTCTGGGTGCCCGGGGGCAACCGTGAGCCAGGAATTGTGTCCACACGGCGGGCCACGCCCCCCGAAGGCTGCCGGGTTCACCCCACCGGGGTTCAGAACCGAGTGACGTTCACTGCTAGGGGTCAGCACGAGCCAGGCATGCGCCGGGCAGACGGCTGATTAAGGAAGAAGAAACACCCGATGGGTGTGAGGCGGGACGTCAGGAATAGAGCTCTGGGGTCACGAGGGCAAAAATCCGCCTGAATCCACACGTAAAACGTCTAGGTATTTAGGCAAAAAGGGTGTAACCCACGGCACCGTGGGTTCCTGTGAACCTCGAGGACAAAGCTCTAGCTTCCCCCCCGACCACGTCCGATGAGGCGCGGGGTGTCCTCCAGCCTCGCCGCTCACGCCCTGCTCGTGCAAATCTGGGCACGGGGGTTTTCCGGTCCAGCCCTGGGCCTGGCGATACGCTCCCCCGAGCCGGCAGGGTCTCACCTGGTTGCTCCTGTTCTGGCGACTGCTCCTCAGGGCTCTCCCTGGACACGACTCTGGGGCCAGCCACCGGGCCCCTCCGGGGACCCCGACCCGTCCCAGATCGCAGCCCCTCCCAGACCCTGGCCCTCGCCAAGCAGGTGCACAGGACCGCACAGCAGCCCGGCCTTGGCGCTCACGGTCTCCGTCAGTCTCTCTTGTGTGACCACCGCAGGCCTCCGGGACAAGACACCGCTGGCGTCCGAGACCAGAGCCGCATCTTCGTCACCGAGGTAAAACGTCCGCAACGTGAACCACTTCTAGCCGAGCGTTTCCGTGGCCGTAAGCTCGCTCTCGCGGCCTCCATCCACCTCCAGAACGCTTTCCTCTTCCTGAACTGAAACTCCTGCGTGGCTGCACCCCTGTGTCCGCTGGGCCGTCAGCAGCTCCCTGCCTGTCGCCAGGCTCCTCCCAGGGCAGTCGTGGCCAAGGTCGTGGGCCGATGAGCGGAGCCTGCGTGCCTCCGGCATCGCTTCCCCGGCCGCCGCGGCCCGGTGGGGTGCACGCACGGTTTGTGGGGCACTTCTCAGCCAGCGGGCCTGCGGTCACCAGGAGTCCCCGGCCTCAGGGACCCACACACAGGCATCCGCTGCAGACGGCCATTCTGCCCGCTCCTCCGCAGGGCCGCTCGGGGACCCTCACCTGCGCTCGCGCCCCTCCCCCCGCACCGCTGCCAGCAGCCAGGCTGGACGAACGGATGGGAGGTGACCTGGGGGCGCCCACATGCCCAGGTGCGCAAGCCGGGAGACAAGTGTGTCCGAGGGCATTCCGAGAGGAGGCACCTCCCTCCTTCAAGTTTCACTCGAGAATGTGGCTCTAGAACCTTCTCCCGTGAGTCACTGACTTGTCCCTAATACCCGCGTGCCGACGTGACAGTCGCGACGCATCTAGAAAGCGGTCCACGAGGGCACCCCCACCCAGGAGACGCTTTATTTCCCCGCCACCTGGGAGGGTCGTTACGCTCAGAGGCGCCTTTCCAGGAGCCACACTTGTGCTTACTCCCGGTCTGACGGGCACAGATTTGGGGGTGAGGCGGGGGCTGAGGAGCACTGACCTCTGCACACGGGGGGCTGGAAGCGCCCGCCCCGGGGGGAGCAGGCCACCTGCTCCGGGCCATGCAGCCGAAACCCGTGGTGGCAGGAAAACACCAGCACGCGCTGCCCGGGCTCGCCGCACAGCGCCCAGTCCCCATTGTCCACTCCGCCCTGGAGACCACACGCGTCACCTGCACAGGGACGGAAGGCGGGTGCCCTCAGCGCTCACTGCCGGCTCCGCCCCGCCTCCGCCCGCCACTCGGACCCCACGTCCCACGGGTTGGTCCAGCCGCGCACGACCAGGAGCACTGGCTTCAGAGCCAAGCCCACCCGCCTCAGGACGCCGGCTCCGGGCCAGGTCCCCCCCCCAGGCTCTGCTGCCCCTCGACACGCTGCTCCCTGGTCACCAGACACAGCGATGGCGTCCAGGATGCTGTGCCCACACCTTCCTCCTGCATCAACCCCTCCCTGGGAGGCCTACCCAGCCTTCCTGTCCCCTGGCGCCTCTCAGGGCTCTCACCTCCTGCCTCCTCCTCACCCCCTCACCCCTCACCCCCCTGACCCCCCTCACCTCCCACCTTCCAGCCAGAGACATTTCTGCCACAGCCCAGCGGGCCATACAGCTTCTTGGCACTGGGCAGAGCTCTGCAGACGGCACCACTGAGGCCCAGCGGACACTTGTGCCCCCGAGGCCCATGCGCTCACCTGTCCGCCTGCCCACCCCGACTCGAGGGTCCCATGTGCAGCTCACGTGTGGGGCACCCACCTCCCCCATCCTTGCAAATAATGCATGTGCCACGACAGAAGTTAAGAAGGGCTTTACGTCACCTTGAGGAAGGACCTCCCTCCACGCATCCAGGTTCAGGCCTGGAATGTTCTCGCATGACTCAAAGTCCCTCGGGAATCTTCCGACCAGGAAGGCGTCAGGGGGCACGCTGGGGAGACCCGTGTTGTCACAGATGACCCGGGACAGGGAATGCCTGGCCAGCTGGTGCCGCTGGGCCTCCGTGAACACCCCGCTGCTCTCCCACCAGAACCTGCGCGAGAAGAGAGGGCCTGGGACCGGGCGGCCGTTGCGGTCCGCGTGCTTCCAGACTCCTCACGCCCGCCATGCCGGGCCCAGAACCAGGACCCTCAGGGTCCTCGCGGGGCCCGGGCCGAGGCTGAGCCTTCAGAGGGCGCCCTTGCGGGCCTGGGCCTCAGGCCCGGGTTAGCGTCCGTCTGCCCACTGGGCAGACGTGTCAGAGAACACCCCACGGCGGGCTTCTGGCGCCAGAAACACGCGCTCTCCACGCGAAACCTGCTCACACGTGAGGCCGGGCGGTTGGGACGCATCCGCAGCAGCTCACAGGGTGCTGGCCTGCATGAGCCCCGTCTGGGATGACCCGGGGCCGCCTCCCGCACGAGGGCCCGGTCGGGTGCACCCACCGGTCTCCGTCCCTCAGGGCCTTCATCTGTCTCCCGATGAGGCAGGCGAACAGCGGCCCCGTGCGCGCCCGGGGGAGGAAGGTCTCCGCCAAGCCGCCCAGCCAGACGTCGATGTTGTCCGGGTGACCATACAGGTCCATCATCCGGCCCGCGATGCTGGCATTGGCAGTGGCCGTGCGCAGGTGGGCGCGGGTCTCCAGTGCGGGCAGGCCGCAGAACCGCCTCCACGCGTTGTAGCCTGCAGGGGGAGGGGCTGTAGCGTCCGCCCCGCCTGCCTCACCGTAGCCACCGCTCGCCGGTCCCGTCCAGGACGCCTGGCTACAGAGAACCCACCCCACCACCCGACGTGCCGGAATGTTCCGGCACCGACGTCGGGGCCTTCCTGAAGGGTTAGTTCATAAACCCAGTGGGAGGCACAACAATGCCAGACCCCAGACGCCACGTTTTACTGTGATCATAACTCACCTCCCGGGCCTCTGAGGGGGAGGTAAGAGGGGACACGTGTGGGGGGCTCTGAGCAGGCAGGCCTGGTTTCCCACGGCCGGTCTGTGAGTACCCAACACACGCAGAGAGGGGACACGTGAGGCATAGCCCCTGACCCGGAGGGGCTCCCCAGGCACCAGGGAGGCGTGTCTACACACAGAGACTGGGTGGCAGGGGCCTCGCGTGGCTACCAAAGGCTGGCCAGACAGCCCAACTATGGGCACCCCAGAGGAAAGGCCATGGAGGGCATCCCAGAGGGTCTCAGGGCTGGGGCGGCGAGGGTTGGGACAGGTAAGGGGCCTGAGTGGGCACGGCAGGTGGGGGTGGGGAGCTAGGAGCCTCCTGGGAAGAGGGTTCCCACCCACACAGTGGCCAGGGAATCAGACTGCTGGGGTGAGACAGCCTGGAGGCAGCAGAAGGCTGTGTGTTGATTGGGACGGTGACAGGGAGGGGGCGGGCAGGACAGCTGCCTCTGACTCCCCTGGAGCTGTGCCTCGTGTGGGCTGCTGGGAGGCCAGACCATCTCCCTCTTCCTCTTTTTAAACCCCCTGCTCCTGCCCCACTGGGAGGCCCCGGGCGCCCTGCGGGCCTGTCCTCTGAGCAAGCTGAATGAGCTCCCAGTGGATGAACGAGGGTGCCTGGAAAGCCCATTTCTTAGAGACTGGACAAAGGTTGGCAACACATTTACTTCTGAGAAGACAGGCCCAGGTGGGAGGTGAGCCAGGGAGGAGCCCGGGGAAGTGAGTCTGGGGAGGTGAGCCCAAGGAGGAGCCCAGGGAGGAGCCCAAGGAGAGTCG
>NW_026057579.1:38940377-38957641 GCF_023721935.1 Panthera uncia
GGAGGTGAGCCCAAGGAGGAGCCCAGGGAGGAGCCCAAGGAGAGTCGGGGGAGGAGCCCGGGGAGGAGCCCAACGAGGAGCCCGGGGAGGAGCCGGGAGCAGGCAGACCTGGCAGGCCGTGGTCCCGGCCCCGCTGCAGGTTGATGGACGCCAGGTCCAGCATGCCCGAGCTCCCCAGCACGAACAGCCTCTCTGTCAGCTCCTCGTTCATCAGCTGGTCCTGTACCTGCAGCTTGGCTGGTCTCGAGAGAAGGCCCCTCACGAGGGGGTCCAAACCACCTGTAAAATACACGGAAGAGGCCGAGATTGTCTCATGAGTCCTGGGAAAACCACGGCATCTCCGACGGCCAGCTCTGCTTGTTCTTAACGGATGAGCCCTTCAGGTTCTCGAATTCCCTTCACGTGACTCCGAGGGCTTCCCAGTACTGCTTGGGTTCTGCCGTGTGGGTGGGTCGGCACCTGGCCGGGCCCCCCAGGGGACTGACTGGTGAGCATAGAGGGCAGGCTGCAGGCCCAAAGGGGACCCAGAGAAGGAACCGGCAGTCCTGACGTTCTCACGTTGTGCACCAGTGAGGACGGTGTTGCTTGTAACGAACATGTGCTAACGAGGTTTCTACACGAGCTTTGAAACACTAGGTGGAGGGGGCCTGCACCTCAGGTGGCCATCCTGCGGACTCTGAAGAGCTTCAGAATCCGGGAGGAGGTTTTCTGATGAGCGGTCCAGCCTTTAAAAAGCTTCGAGGTGTTGACTTTCCCCGTAAAGGCCGATAACCACACAGAATTCGGCCAAATGTGCTAGGAGCGGAAAGCCTGCCGTCACCACGGGTTTGTGGGCGCTTGTGCCGGGGAGCCTGCGGGAGGGGGCGCACCTTCCTTGAGGACCCTCCAGGGGCTGAAGAAGGCGTCCTGCAGCCGCAGCGGGGGGAGCGCGGGGTGCTCCCGGAAGCTGGCGTCCAGCCGCCGCACCAGCGGGTGCACCGTGGCGTGGCCGAAGCGGAAGGCGGCCGTGGAAAACACGTTGGACACGGTGGGGTCCACGGTGGGGTCATAGCCCTCATAGGGGCCCACGTGCTGCTGGAAGGCCTCGGGGCCCAGGACTTTGGGGATGTAGTCTCGCATGGTGATGATCTACGGAGAAGGGAAAACAGGAGTTTCTGAGCGGGGCGCCTCCAGCAGGGCCCGGGGGCCAGACCGGGGCCACGTCCAGAGACAGGGGAGGATTTCCTCCTGCACATGCCCGGGGGCAGAGGTGTTCCAGGAGGGACGTGCCATCCAGGCAAGGGAACAGATAACCAGCTGAACGGATGCGAGTAGCGACCTCACAGCTCTGGCATTTACGGGACGGGGCGCATGTCAGCGACACCCCCAGACACCCCGCAGGGAAGGCCACACAAAATGTGGCTGCACACCACGCAGACACAAGGGCTGTGGCACTGCACCACGCTTCACCCGTGGGCACTCCGGCGACGCCTGAACTCAGAGCACAAGTCAGAAGTCCAGGCGTTTTGCGGAACCTGAGACCAGAGGCTCAGGATTCAGAGCCAGGAGTTCGAATCCCACCTCCTCCTTCTTAGTTGCGCTACTCTGGGAGGGCCGGGGGCCTCTCTGGACCAGCTTCCTTATCTGGAGAACCTCTTTCGTGGAGTTTCCGTGAGAGCAGGAAACAGCCGTGGTTTTCTGTGCTGGGTGTGCGGTGTGGTGTCCACGTGGCAGACACGTTACTTACAGAGAGGGTCTGGGGCGCTGCTGGACTCCCTGCCTGGAAGCGGGAAGGAAATGGCGCGCAAGCCGAGGGCTACGTGGGATTGAAGGGCTCTCGCCGGTTAAAATTTAGGCCGAGAGAAACACCCTGTCACTCCTTCCCCCCCTGAATTGTGTCTGTCAGGTCGTTAGTTCGTTGTAACAGAAGCACGAAGGCAAGGGGCCGGCAGGGGTCGCCACAGGAGCCGAACCCGTGTGTGGGTTTTGTAAATGAGGCCTCGTCCTAATTTGGTCCAACCTGGAAGATGCATCGCTCTAAGGGGACAGGACTGACGCGGCCTGTGACCCTCCCCAGGTGCCCTTCATGATCACGGGACCCAGCGGAGAGACAGGTGCAGCCCCCTGATGGACCAGGTCTCAGCTCGCCCTGCCCTGCAGTAAGGCCTCAAAGTGACTTCTCCACAAGGTTTTTGTTTGTTTGTTCTACACCTGTAGGTTCCCCTCGTGGGAGCCCCTTCCGCGACCTGGGGCAGGGCACACGCCCCCCCCACCCTGCACAGGGCTGTCTGTCCCGCGGCTGAGGGGCCCCCAGGACGCAGCCCATGCTCCTGCAAGGGTTTTACCAACTCTTTCAATGCAACCTATCATTATTTTAAGGTTTCCAAGGCATTTGCAAAAACCCCGAAGAAAAGCTATCGACTGAAGAAAACAGAAGGAAATTTGAAAGTGAAATGTGAGCCTCAGAAATGTTGTAACGTCCTGGGCAGCCGCAGGGAGGGGCTCCGGGGTGATGGGCGGGGCTCTGCTTCGTTCTTGCCCTTGGACCTGGACCCCTGCTCATACGGGACAGCTGGGAAACACACCGTCTGTCCCCGCGGAGCGTGCGTTCGGGGAAGGGGCACAGACACGACACGACACAGAAAACAAGGGGACACGCGCCATGGCAGAGCGGGGGCCGGGACGCCCCCGACGGGACCCTGTCTGAGAACTGCTAGACTGCGCCTGCGTCGGAGGCCACTTTGTTCAAGGTGAGAGCGTGTCTGACGGGCTGTTTGACTTTGCCATAAGACGGTGGCGGGTTTCCGGGTCACATTACATTGCCGTCCTCCAAATCTGCCTAAACGCCCCTTCACAGGCCCTACGTGGTTATCACTTCTTTTATTTCGCCGACTGCGTGTTCCCCTCTGTGAATCGTGAATGTGACTCGGAGGTGAGCTGCCCTCCACCGCCTGCGGGGCCATGTAAGCGTGCGCATCAGGTTCCCACGACCGGCTCCACCCTCCAGCACCACCCCCACAACACCGGGTCTCCCGCGCTCTTACCCCGCCCCCTGCACCAGGGGGCTCCCGCCCTCTACCCCCCCCCCCCTCCCGCCCCACGGGGCTCCCCCCACTTACACAAGCACGCAGCTCCTTCCAGAGCTCTACTCCTGCACCAACGGGCTCCCGCCCTCTACCCCCCACCCCTCCCCGCACCACGGGGTTCACCCCCGCTTACACAAGCACGCAGCTCCTTCCAGAGCTCTCCTCCTGCACCACGGGGCTCCCGCCCTCTACCCCCCACGCCTTCCTGCACCACGGGGCTCCCTCCGCTTACACAAGCACGCAGCTCCTTCCGGAGCTCTACTCCTGAACCACGGGGCTCCCGTGCTCCCCGCCTCCCGCCCAGCTCCCGTTGCTCACGCTAGCACAGGGCGTCCCAGTGACCTCTCACACCTGGTGCAAGGCGCCCACCACCTTGCGCGCCTCCTGGTAGGCGGTGTTCGCGCTCCAGTGCGCGTTGAGGGCCTTGAGCGCCACGGCCAGGCGGTTGTGCTCCCGCAGCCACAGTGTGTGCAGGGCCGTCAGGGCGGGGACCTCGCTGGCACGGCCGTCCCCGGCCAGGAAGCAAGGCGCCTGGGCCGTCCCGCGGGTCCCGGGCTCGGGCGCACAGCCCGTGGGCCCAGGCGGCCGCGCGAAGGGCAGGTAGGCGCGGCCGGCGTCCCAGTGGCGCGTGTTGACCCGGAGCAGCCCCTCCGCACTGGTCCAGTTGCGCAGCTGCTTCTCCAAGGCCGGGGAGCTGCCGTACACGGTGGACGCGTCCAGGAAAGAGGTCAGCCCGTTAATCTGCTGTCGCGGGTTCGCCGAGGTCAGGTTGCCAAAGAAGGCGCCTTGGATACCGGTGCCACAGGCCGCGGAGGAGCGGTAAAATGGCAAACAGGACCGGCCTGAAGTCCCCGAGGGGTTGGTGGGTAGCTGCCGGGAAAGGGGAGACCGGGTCACTGGGCCTCTGCAGACACCCTGAAAGCTTTTGGGGGGCCGGGACCCTAGGGCACCGGTGCTGCTGTCTGCCCCGCCCACTCCTGTCTCCTGCCCCGCCCACTTGTCCCCCTCCAGCTCCCCCTTCCTGCCAAGGGTCAGGACATTTGGAGGAGGCTGGAGTTTTCCTTAGCTGTGATTGGTGCAGTCCCCATGGTGCCCTTTCACCCCTTCTCCACAATCTTTCCTTTTGGTCTGTTTTGTTTAGATGCCTGGCCTGTTGGGGCCTCCTCTGCAGACGCCCAAAGGGTCCAAACTTCTGGTTCTCTTATCTGGACCTCCCACCAAGCTCGGGCACAGCGTGGCCCGGAGTGGCTGCTCCAGGAAGGTGTGTGGTACCTAGGGGACGTGGCCCAGACAGTCTGCTCTTGGGTAGAAAGTGCTCCTCCTACCCCCGACCTTTGAGGATGTTTTCCAAAGAGAAGTGATTAAACCCTTACCTGCACTGTCTCTTCCCTTGCTAGTAAGAGAGGAAATTAGCACAATATTTACAGAGACCAGATTTGCAGTATCTGTGGGGGCATTCTGTGTTCCCCCAGCTCTGCACCGTTAGCCCTGCCGACGTGCCCGCTAGGTGTGCATGCGTGCCCCAGGCTCTATGTCCAGGTGTGCGCCCGCTTTGTTATTTGCAACAGCATTTTAAAACAACAAAGCTTAAAACCACCTAAATGCTCATGAAGAAGCTAATCATTAGTAAGTTATGACGCACCCTGCAGGACTGTCGAAGTCTTAAACAATCACGTTTCTGTCCACTTAATGACACGGGGAGAACTATAACTACTGCTCGGAGACCCACACCAAGTTGGGAGCAACGCACGTAGTGCAACACACGAGCTGTGTGTGAGGCTCCTGTACGCACATAAGGACACGTTATGTACATACACGCACAGGCAATTTCTGGCCGCATCCATAGGTTTTGACCTTTCGTTTTACACTTCTGTTTGATTTTTTAAACGACATCTATTACTTTTGTAACCAATGTGAAGAAGTTTAAAATTGTACCTGTATGGGAAAACATGGGTCTTGGTTTTTGCAGGTCAACTGGCAGTCAGCTTCTCCCTCAGATGCAACTTTCCTGGTGCTCTGAGGGGTGAATGCGATGTCGTGATCAATATATTGGCCCCACACCATCAGGAGATCAGAATATTGGTCATCTTCCGTGACGGCCTCGTTGGAAACTTGAATAACTTGCCTTGTCACCTCCCGGACCTGGGCGAAAGAGACCAGCTTGTCATGTGGGAAGGCCATCGGCAGAGAAAGAGGACACTGGGGGACCCTGAGGGTCATAGGGCCGTGCTCGTTCACAGGACAGGAGGCTGCGCCCATTCACGGATGGCTGGCGCTCAGAAGTTCGAGTCTGTGGCATTAGGGTGGGTGGACACATCCAGGCTGCCCTCAGCATAATGCATTGGTTTGTGGTGATTGGGGGGGCCTTAGTTAACTGCCCTGAGTCTTAGTTTCATTATCTGTATGTGAGTATGAAATGTTGATATTTCAGGATCATTGTGGGGATTAAATTAGGTAATTTATTACACATCTAGCCATTGGTGTGACAGAGGTCATGACTCAGAGGACAGGGCCGCGGAGGGCTGTTCCCCAGGCCTTGACACCTTTGTGGATGTGATTACTCTAAGGACCACAAGACAGGGGGCTACCCTGGGTTTCCAAGTGGATCCGATGCAATCACATGGTTCTTAAAATCAGAGAGCTTCTCCTGACTATAGGCAGAGGGGATGCAGCTTTGGGGGGACAAGAGCCAAGGAGGCAGTGTCCCTGGAAGCCAGGGGGCCAAGAAGCGGATCCCCAGCCTCCAGGAGGAATGAAACCCAGCCCACACCTGGATTGGAGGCCAGTGAGACCCATGTCAGACTTCTGTAACTTTGTGTAGTTTAAGCCACTAAAATTGTGCTAACTTGTTACAGCAGCAGCAGGAAACTAATACATCCCATTAAAGGTACCTGAGCTGTGACCTGAGTAGCTGTATAATTCTGGCGGGGTTGCCCTTAACACTGAGAGTTCAGAAAGCCTCAGGGCTCCAACAGGTCTGGCAGCTAGTGCAGGACAGGAAAGGTGTTATTACCTCATTACCCAGGCAGCTGAATGGAGGCTGCAAGTGACCTGCAGAAAAGTACGGGTTAGCACACCCAGAGGGGCCTGTTCCAACCACAGGGAGCCCACGGTGCGGCTCTGACACCAGGCGGCTCCTGTCCTCCTGCCTGTCGGCCAACTGAAGACCTCCCAGGGAAGCTGTTGGTTTCCGTAGGGGAGCCTGGGGACGGGGTGGCGGTCCCCAAGCTGGCATGGTCAGATCCTGACTTCTCACACTAAACAGGGCGTCCCTTTTATGTTTCTGGAGAATTCCACTGTCACATACAGGACAGGACCAAGCAGATTGGTTTGTTCATGGAAGCAAGTAGTCAAATGGAGGGTCAAATATCCATTTTTTTAACCACATTGATCAGTGGATTGGATATAAGTTTGCTTAGCAAATAATTTGCCTCTGGGACTAAAGCGGCAACCATCCATGGTTTTGCATGAATGAGTGAATTACGTAACTTTAAGAATCTTTGAATACACCTCCTCCTCTGCCCATGCATAGAGGATTTCTTTCAAATACTGAAATGAGGTGACGAGCAGAGAGTTAGAGGAACTTTAACTTAAATCTGCCTTGTTGTGCTCCCTGGCTGGTGACTGGGGTCTCTCTGTGCCCTGGAGCACAGGGGTCGTGAGGGTGGACGGGGCTCTCCGAGCCCACTGCCCTGAGCAGGCTGGCTTCCTCCGAGGTGGCGGGTGGCCGGGGAGCATCGTGGGGACACAGCGTGGTGAGCTACGTACGGGGGGCAGTGGAAAGCCGTTGTACAGGACGTGGGGGTTCCACCCCCTGGCCTCGCTGATGCCGTCTTCATAGGTGGGGGGCAGCCACCTGGCCAGGGCTGTGTTGGAGGCTCCCCACCTGGGATGGTCTCTGCGGAAACAAATGTGAGGCTTCGAATCATGAGATAGCCTACATCTGGGGAAAAGTGATAGATGAATTAGAATGGAAACACTGGCTCAAAGAGCAAAAGGAAATGGGAATTTTCTGTTACAGAAAAATCTGTTCTTTGTTTTTTAACGGCTAATTTGGGTATAAAATTGTTCATGCTCCCTTGGCATTTACCAACCAAATCCACGTGGGGTCACTCGGCATCTGGGGCGGCCCTGTGGTGCTGTCTGCAAGAGAAATGAGCAAGGTGGCCATTTGAAGGCAGTAGGCAAGCGTCTGGCTCAGGAGGTCACACGGCAGAAGGACCTGAGTGGGCAAACATTGGGACTAGACTTCAACGATCCTTTCGTGCATCCGATGTGTAGGCACTTGGAGCACCTAAGTAGCAAAGTCTAAGAGACTCGTGACATGCCGAGTGGTTTTTTTAGTTTGCGGAGTGTTTAGAAATAGACGTATTTAAAAATTAGTTGTGTTTTGACACAATTATCATTATTAAGGACATCATGTATGTGGATCATTCTGACATAAATGTGACTGATTCCGATGCTCTAAGAGGGAAGAGAACCGGGAGCTCCTGCGAGTGGTTTCTGATCTGGGCAGTGGAGTCAGCACATTCGAAGGACAGACTGAACACAGCTTCTCCTGATGGTGCCACATGGCTCCTGACTTAGGGAAAAGGGTTTTATTGCATCCATCGCATCGTGGCTGCCTTACCCGGGAACCCTCGGGAGCACCTAGCAGGAGGCGGGATGGGCACTTTTGTGTGTCTGCAGGGACAGTAGGTGGGGATAATTTGATTATCAGTCCTTCGTTGATCTCCAGCACACTGGAGTGGTTCAATTTGCAGAGCGACACGGGACAGCAATGCGTTTAATTAGCTGCCATAAGTCAGCGTGGGGAGATTGGTATGCGCTCCGATAAGGTGTCAGATTTGTTACAGTTGGTTTCTCTTTACTGGAATCCCATGAAGAATGGCTTGGAGGGGTGCTCTTTCAATCAGTTGCAAATGAGATTTT
This sequence comes from Panthera uncia, assembly GCF_023721935.1. Lineage (NCBI taxonomy): Eukaryota > Metazoa > Chordata > Mammalia > Carnivora > Felidae > Panthera > Panthera uncia. The sequence continues at coordinate 38,948,375 of NW_026057579.1, forward strand.
TTTTTTTTATAATTTATTGTCAAATTGGTTTCCATACAACACCCAGTGCTCATCCCAACAGGTGCCCTCCTCAATGCCCATCACCCACTTTCCCCTCTCCCCCAGCCCCCATCAACCCTTGGTTTATTCTCAGTATTTAAGAGTCTCTTATGGTTTGCCTCCTTCTCTCTCTGTAACTTTTTCCCCCCTTCCCCTCCCCCCTGTTAAGTTTCTCAGGATCTGCATATGAGTGAAAACATATGATATCTGTCCTTCTCTGCCTGATTTATTTCACTTAGCATAATACCCTCCAGTTCCATCCACATTGCTACAAATGGCCAGATTTCATTCTTTCTCATTGCCAAGTAGTATTCCATTCTATACATAAACCACATCTTCTTTATCCATTCGTCAGTTGATGGACATTTAGGCTCTTTCCATACTTTGGCTATGGTTGAAAGTGCCACTATAAACATTGGGGTATAAGTGCCCCTCTGCATCAGCACTCCTGTGTCCCTTGGGTAAATTCCTAGCAGTGCTATTGCTGGGTCATAGGGTATTTCTATTTTTAATTTTTTGAGGAAACCACACTGTTTTCCAGAGCGGCTGCACCAGTTTGCATTCCCACCAACAGTGCACGAGGGTTCCCGTTTCTCCACATCCTCGCTAGAATCTACAGTCTCCTGACTTGTTCATTTTAGCCACTCTGACCAGCGTGAGGTGGTATCTCAGTGTGGCTTTGATTTGTATTTCCCTGATGAGGAATGACGTTGAGTATCTTTTCGTGTGCCTGTTGGTCAAATCCTAAAAACTGTATGGAACCACAAAAGCCACAAAGCCATTTGTGGCTATCAAGACCACCCAGGGGGCACTCACGTGCCTTTGTGGACAAATGGCACAATAGCCAAAGTAATATTGAAGAAGAAAACCAAAGTGGGAAGCATCACAATCCCAGACTTTGGCCTCTACTACAAAGCTGTAATCATCAAGACAGCGTGGTATTGGCACAAAAACAGACACATAGACCAATGGAATAGAATAGAGACTCCAGAATTGGACCCACAAAAGTATGGCCAACTAATCTTCGACAAAGCAGGAAAGAATATCCAATGGAAAAAAGACAGTCTCTTTAACAAATGGTGCTGGGAGAACTGGACAGCAACATGCTGAATGAAACTAGACTACTTTCTTACACCATTCACAAAAATAAACTCAAAATGGATAAAGGACCTGAATGTGAGACAGGAAACCATCAAAACCCTAGAGCAGAAAGCAGGAAAAAACCTCTCTGACCTCAGCCGCAGCAATTTCTTATTTGACACATCTTCAAAGGCACGGGAATTAAAAGCAAAAATGAACTATTGGGACCTCATGAAGATAAAAAGCTTCTGCACTGCAAAGGAAACAATCAACAAAACTAAAAGGCACCAACGGAATGGGAAAAGATATTTGCAAATGGCATATTGGACAAAGGGCTAGTATCCACAATCTATAAAGAACTCACCAAACTCCCACCCGAAAAACAAATAATCCAGCGAAGCAATGGCCAGAAAGAAGATGTGAATGAGACGTTAACTGCTTAGGCTGCGATGTTTGTGCCGAGTGACTTTTCTATTTCAGTAGCTTGTGGGCTATCACGACCACCCAGGGGGCACTCACGTGCCTTTGTGGACACTCAGCAAGGGTGTGCATTTGACCTGCACACCCCATGTGGCCTGGTGCCCTGCCGGCCAGCCTGGAAGCATGACCATCTCGGCCTGCGGTGCAGGGGCCCCTGCTGGAGCTCCCTGATGGGCGGCAGCAAAGACCCGTGAGCGTGAGAGAAGGGCAGTGGAGGGGGCACGACTGAACCCTCCCGGAGGAACATGCTTTTCCGTAATTGGTACGCGCTCAATGTGTTCCCCAAACTCTGGAGACCTTACTTATCGTGGAGACATCTGTGCCCACGTTGTGTTCCTCGATATTTCATCAAGAAACCAACAACAGCACCGTCTACTTTTCCTTAAAGACTAACAAGCGTCCGTGGGGCCTCGGGGGGTGGCCTGTGCCTGTCAGGGGAGCTGTTCTGTTTCGGGTTTGTTTGGATTCAAGTGTCAATATCAGTAAAGGATCTGAGGACAGCGCGGGCGCTGACCCATCTAACAGCTGGTTTCAAGCAGATAAATGCAGGCGTTTGAGGGAGAGGATGGTGTGAAGGTGACACAAACAGCTCCCTCAGTGCGCTGAGATCCTCAAGGTTTCACTTCCACTGGGTAATTTCGTGCCTTCGGCCCAAACACAAAGGAGAAGAAAAAAGTGAGTGTGAAAATGACCCCAAAGCAAATGGCCAGAAGAAAAGGGCCCTGGGGACGTGAGTCTTCAGATGCCTGGTGTTCGTATAGCCACATATGTTGGCAAGCCAGATCCGACACTTAATTTTTTTTTTTTGTTTGTTTGTTTGTTTTTTTATTTATTTTGGGGACAGAGAGAGAGCATGAACAGGGGAGGGGCAGAGAGAGAGGGAGACACAGAATCGGAAACAGGCTCCAGGCTCCGAGCCGTCAGCCCAGAGCCTGACGCGGGGCTCGAACTCACGGACCGCGAGATCGTGACCTGGCTGAAGTCGGACGCTTAACCGACTGCGCCACCCAGGCGCCCCTTAATTTGGTTTTTGACAACTTTTTTTGGCAAATTAATACAGAGAATTATATATATACCAGAATATATACTAAACCTAGGTACGTTTGGGGGTTCTTCCTATAATTTCAATGTATGTGTCAAGTTTCGCCTTCAGAGTTTATGGTTTCCTCTATGAATTCACGGGTTTTGAGGAGAGAAAGTCTCCATGGATGAAGCTTGGTGCAGAATTACCACGTAAAGGAGACTGGCATGCCAGCCTTTGGTAGGATGACGACCTGAAAACCTGATCCCAACCTCTCTGTACGTCCGTGTGTAGGACGCACATCAGGCAGGCCTGGGAATTAAGCAGACGAATCCAGTAACGGGCTCTGTCTCTGTCACCGTGTGGATGGAAACGTCGTCTGCAATCTCCACGCCTCTGCCGGATGGTTAGAGAGGCTGAGGGCCAGGTTTACTGGCTGTCATCTTTAACTTGACGTTAACCAAGCCTGAGCCATGAAGAGTGTCACTGTCACCTTGAGAAGCAGTATATGTCACAGCTGCCTGATCGTAGGGGCCTCCCCCCTGCTCTCGGGAAAATTCACGTTGAAGGATGTTTCTGGCCCTCTGTGGCTGGTGTCCTCGGCCAGAGCCAACTGGTCACATGTGGAATGGTCATTTCATGGTAACAATCATGGCAACACCTACTGTCCTCGAGCTTGTAGACTGCATGCAGGGACCTCTAGAAACGCATCTCTCAAAATCAGCCCTGCCGGTATCATTCCCATTTTATGGATACAGAAATAGAGCCCGGACTGCCTCCGAGAATCATCAAGGTGGTCCTGCTACACGCAGCAGCCAGAACCGGACAGCAGGTGTGTGAATTTCTGACGTCCTACGTGTCACGTTTGGATTTACCGTAGGAGATACAAGCAGCACCCATGCCCACACCGTCACACGCGGGGAACCCAGGTGGCTGCCAGAGCCCGAGGACCAGCTGAGAGCAGAGAAGGGCCACGTGAACGGGCGTGCCACTCGATTCCTCGTGAGCAACACGCTTGTGGCACCGATGAGGTCACACCAACAGAAGAGAGACCGTAGACATCCTTCTCCACTTGGGCTGGCTGATTTCGCGTGACGCAGCCCAGCAGTTGGGATATTCTCAGCAGAGGGAAAAGGAAGGTTAGAAGCCACGCCCCACACACGTGAGGTCTACACTGCAAGAAAACCAGTACAAGTGGAGAGTTTTTAAACCCACCGTGTGGAGACTTAGAATTTGTACGGTTAAATCCCAGGTCACTCTGGCCACCGCACTGCCCTCAGTAGGCCCAGAGCACCGCTGTTCGCTGCCTGGCAGCAGCTATAGGATAAGAAGGGACTTGGTTAAGGAAGCAAAAGGGAAGCAAAAACGCCCACTGCGTGTCTGAGTTCGAGTGTGGAGGAAAGACCGTAGCAGGAAGCCAACCCCAAGAGCTCGGAAAGAAGCACTGGTGAAATTTAGGACAAATGGGAAGCATGACATTGGTAACGGCCAACACGTCCGCGATTTAACTCTGCCACCTCGTAGGGAAGTCTGACCACCGGCGAACCTTGAAGGAACAGCAGTCCCGGCTTCCTGCTGACGACAAAGCTGCTTTCGAAACTGAGATAAAAGATGTAGAAACTCAGCGAAATAACCAGAACTACCCAAAAGGAAAATACGCTTTCCCAGTTAAGAAAATACGGATCAGAAAGAAATAGCTGCTAAGCCTTTACTCCCCGGGTGTGAACACCCCAGTGTGCATCACGCCCGGGGGGACCGCACAAACCTCGTGGAGCTGATGGGACCCGGGGCCCGTGTGAGCACACGCGTGTTGGTCTCTGCGGCACAGACACGCACCCCGGAGAAGCCATGAGCGGTGTCTCCTGTGTGCACTGAGGACTCACCGGCCCGGGCGTCACGGAGGCTCCCGCCCTCCGCAGCCTGCACCCCAGGCAAAGCCAGCACCAGCAGGAGCCGGGGCGTCACGGAGGAAAGAGGTGCGCCAGGAGAGGTGCCAGACAAGACCCCCCGGATGGAGCTGGCAAGGGCTCCCCAGGGGGGCCCTGCCTCCACAGAAGGAGCCTCAGAGACAGAGGTGAGAGGCCCAGGCCCTCCTGGGGGGGGGACCGGGGGGAGGGCCCAGGGACGCCCTCAGTGGCGTGCAGAGTGGGGGAGGGACGCCGAGCATCTGGTCGTCCTTGATGGCTTGGGTCACGGGCATCACCCTCTGCCTCTGACAGCAGCCCCGTGTGCACGGCCCCTGCCTGACCAGCCACGTGGGTGTCCCCGTTTCCTTTCCTTCATGTATTAAAAATGGGAGCTGTTCCTGTTTACGCCAGACCCACTGGGGCCCGTGGCCTCATTTGTCAGCTGCGAGGACCAGGCTGTCACACCCCCCAGCATGTGTCACAGCTCCCGGCTCTTTGGGCGCTCAAAGTGTTCTGAATAAACAAGGAATGAACGAACGAACCAGCGAACGAACGAACGAACGGACGCATGGCTGACGGCCGTTTTCTCCCAGCCCCCGCCCCGGGGCCAGGCGGCAGCGGTGCTGCCCTCCGGTGCCTAGCGGGCTGCTCTCCCGTGACCCAGCCCTGCGTCTGGGCCTGACGGAACCGCCCTCGGCCCTCGTGCTTCCGGGTTCTGGTCTCAGCTGAACCCGTGGCTCCTGGGCCTCCCCAACCCCATCACACTCTCCCCTGCTCTCTCCCCTCCATGCCACTGTCCCCCGTGCTTGTGTGCCACTCTCTCCCCCGCCCTCCTGTGGGCCCTGCTGTCCAGGGGCTGGGCGTCCCCTCACCGGTCCTGCAGGCAGGTGTCCAGGGGACACCGGTGGACAGGGTGGGGGGCGTCCAGGGGACACCCGTGGACAGGACGGGGGCCGGGTTCAGGGGCCACTGGTAGATGGGACGGGGGTGGCGTCCAGGGGACACCCGTGGACGGGTGGGCAGGTGAGGTGGTGGAGGGTAGAGAGATCTGGCGCTCAGAGGCGGAGACGACCCTGGGTGGTCTGCCACCTCCCTCAGGAGGGCCGCTCATCGTGTCGGAATCCAGCCGAGAAGACCTGAAGGAAATACCTGTTGGTGCAGGCGCCCGTGATGAGCCTGTACTTGTTTGCCAGGCAGGTGTCTGGACACGTGGGGGGCAGCATGTGAGGCAGGCATCCGGACAGGTTCGCGATGGTGCTCAGCACATCTTCTGGTAGGACATCTGAGGAGAAGCAGCAACGCGTTTGTCACGGCAAGCCTACCGATGCGGCGGGCACTGTCCCACACTCTCAGGGTGTCTGTGACCCCTGTGTTCGGGCTCACAGGGAAGCCACGCTGTGCGCTGGGGCGAGGGCTTCCTTCTCCGTGAATCCAGTCGCTCTCTCAACAATCCCCTTGAGCCTCTCACCGCCAGCAGGTGGCCCATTAAAACCTATTTTTGCTTTGTGATCGTTCAGGAAAGCCAGTCAGAGCTCCAAGCCCCCAGACACAAGCCACCTAGTGGGGTCACCTCCCCGACGTGCCGGTCACACCCTTGCGGTGATGGAAGACGGCCAAGCGCAGTCCTTGTCCCTCCTCCAAGCCTGCCCTGGTCAGGTGTGCCCGCAGCGTCCGTGTGTCCATCCACAGAACCTTCTTTTCTCTGCGCACTGATTTCTGGATCCCTTCTCCCGAATCTTCCTAGATTAGGGGCCCAGAAACCTGTTCCTTATTTACTCACTTTCTCCCCAATTCTGTTGCTGCTTATTGAACAAATCAAAGCAAGGACTGCTTTGTTGTCTGCTCGCAGAAGGGATCACTGGCCACTTCTCCAAGATGGTTTGTACAAATCTTCAAGATAACGCCTTAATAAGCTGACTAACCACACACCCGTGAAGCTGAGGTATTCAGCAGAGAAACACGAGGAGGAATGCACCCTTGTAATGTAAACTGGGGAGAAATGACACCGGCTTCCTGACCGTCAACGTGCGCCGAGCAGTCCCTGCGGCTCAGTGACCCTCCGACCACGCTTTCTGCCCAGCCGACGGGAACGTGTGCGGCTTACGACGTGAGCACAGAGCCTTCAGAACAGGGAGCGCTCTGGCGTGGGGAGCGTGACCAAGCCCGCCGCACAGAACCACGATCGTAGCTGCGCTGACGGACGGAACCAGCGTGCGCAAAGAGCGGGAAGCAGGGCGCCTGCACGCAGCTGTGGACGCTGCACGCTGACGAGGTCCCAGGGGCCGCGTGGCCTCAGTTACTTTTCCCACGTTCTACACCGTCTCACCTGTCCACGCTGTTGACAATGGCAGCCACAGGAAACTCCCTAAATTAATGGGTTCTTCAGTTCTGTATGTTGGCCTGGGCCAAACCCCTCTGCCCCGTCTCCTGATACCCCTGCACCCCACGGCTGAGCAAGGCTCTGGGGATGGGATGGGGCCTACAGCCCTCAGAGCCCTCACTCAGTCCCACGATTTGACACAAAACCACGTCAGAAGAATCTTTGGCTGCCATGAAGTCAGTCGAACCTGGTAAGTGTACTGTCTGAGAATTCTGGTGAGTCCCGACTCAGCGAAGCCTGTCTTGTTGTAGAGACTAACTAACCACTTCGGGTTAAGTGTCTACGGCCAGTTCGGATTAAGGGACCCAGTAGCTCACCGCACCACACTGGAAAAGTCTGGGTAAGTTTGTTTCTTAAAAATCCTGCCTTCTAGTTGCCCACCCCAGGGCTCACAAATGTGCCCGTGGTCACGATGGCCATCAGCGCAGGGCCCTGCACCCGCGGGGTGCTTTCACCCGATGTGGCTTGAGCCCAAGTCTATTTTGTTCTGCCAACAGCCGGGCAAGCCGGCAGCCAGTGTGGTGCCCAGTTCAGGGTCGAGCACCCTGGTTCTCCAAGGCTCTGAACCAGTAACAGGCGATGACTCACCGTCCTTGCTCGCCCTTGAGCTCCTGGGAGCTCCCCGAGTTCTGACCAGGTCTGTGGACCTCCCCACACTCCTTCCACCATGACGCGGGACGCCCAGGAGGCTGAGCTCCTTGGCAGGTTCAGTTCGGACGGCAGAGCAACAGTGACCTCCCAGTCCAGCGCAGACACAATGTGATGTCTGCCTGAGCCTGTTTATTTAAGAGCCAAGTGTCAGTCCTGGGAGCGAGCGGGGACCCCATGTGTGTGCAGCGGAGTGAGAAGCACCCTCGAAGTCCCTGCCCAGCCCTGGGGTCTGCTCCTCAGGGGCCGTGGCTCCGGATGGGGGGCACCTCGGGGAGCTCACCGGTGGGAGGCTGAGATCGCCCGAGCTTCCCGTAGACTCTTGTCTTCACGGCCTGCACGGAAGCTTCCATGATCTCAGCCGCTCGGGAGACGGCGCGGCTGGTTGGCTCGGGGAGCTTGGAAAAAGACAGCAGCTGTGATGGAGAAGGGCTGTCCCGTTCGCTGAGGTCTCTGCGCACAAGAGGAGACTCGGGGTTGGTTACTCTTGCGTGGCCGTGTTCACCGGCCGTCGCTGATGGCTTCAGCGGACGCTGTGGAGCACCACACGGCCAGCACTGTGCGGGCTGCAGGTCAGGCTGATACACACGCCGCTCGCCGGACTCAGGGCTCAGCCAGGGGACAGGGCCTATGCGACACTGTGTGAGATACACCTTCTCCCCCAGATCCTGAGATGCCTTTGCCGTGTTCCAGCCGGTGAGCGAGCCGCGCTGCGTGCCTGCAACCCTGCGAGGTCCCGGGGCCAAGAACCAGCCACCACAGGGCACGACGCGGCCACACGCCCTTTGTTCTCGAACCGAAATCACCCTAATGCGAAGTGCCATCGGTGTCGCCGGCAGCTGGCCTTCCTGGCCTCTCACATCCTGGGAGCCCCGGCTACAGGGGGTCAGTGCGACCCCTCTGCCCATGGCATCTGGGGGCCAGGGCCCCAGGAGCAGGGGGGCCGGGCTGGCCTCTGTGCCGAAGCTGCCCTCACCTGGTGGCTCCTGCAGGGTGGCATCATGAGGCCCCAGGTGGAAGCAGGAGCTGGCAGGAAGGCCCGACGCTGAGGCCTTGGCGAAAAACAGCCAAATTCTCGCTCAGTCGTCCCCCTTGCTGTCATCCAGTGGGCCACCTCTGTGTTCCATTTGTTAATAATAAGCACAAACGGGCAGGGCTTCCTGGGTGAAAACAGTGTGGCAGGCGCTGTGCTAAGTACTACTTTCTTCTTAGTAATTCCTCACAAAGACGCAGGGGATAAATTCTGCAATTATGCCCATGAGACCAGAGCAGCTGGCCTCAGGCCGACAGCCAGCAAGAGAAGGACCCGGTATTGGGACACAAAAGTCACACACGTCTGCAACGTGTACGTTAGAGATACCCGAACGCACACATAAAGGTATCTGACATGTAACTTTAATATAAAAAAGCTGTGCTTAGACCTGCCAGTGTGTTTTTTAACCACATGATGGCATCATGCACTTGAGGGGATCCAGCTTTTCATAGAAGCTGAGACACTGGCCTGCATAGCTGCACAGACCCCCAGACAGGGGACCCTGGCCCCAGACACGGAATCCTAGCCCCAGACAGGGGACCCTGACCCCAGATACAAGACTCCCAGCCACAGACAGGGGACCCTGGCTCCAGACATGGGAACCCCAGCCCCAGACAGGGGACTCTGGCTCTAGACAGGGGACCCTGGCCCCAGACACAAGACTCCCAGCCCCAGACAG